>NC_134459.1:20746346-21047500 GCF_047948215.1 Lycorma delicatula
GGCCACATACTAAGGCATCCTGGAATAGTCGCTTTAATATTGGAAGGACAGGTAGGAGGAAAAAATTGTGTAGGCAGGCCACGTTTGGAATATGTAAAACAAATTGTTGGGGATGTAGGATGTAGAGGGTATACTGAAATAAAACGACTAGCATTAGATTGGGAATCTTGGAGAGTTGCATCAAACCAGTCAAATGACTGAAGACAAAAAAAAAAAGAAGAAATACTTGGATTTTAGAAGGGAACGGCACATCGGTTCGAATCAAACTTCATCTTCTTTTTTTTAATTTTTTTTTAATTTAAATATATTGATTTATGAATAATTATTAACCTCTGGTTATAAAAAAAATTGCGATAAATAACAAACAAAAAAGATATAAAAAGGTTTCAGAAATTATTATTGAAATAAAATTTTATGTGCTCTTCATTTTATAGAAATGTGTGTATATGTAGTTTAATAGGCGTACAAGGAAGTGATGTGGTGTTCTCATCAGATTTAGTTAAACATCTGATTATTCGTTTTTGTTTTCATTTTATTAATGGTTACATCATAATAATTAAAAAAACATAGTATTAGATACATATAAAACTTAAATTTATTTTAAGAGTAATAAAGGGACTTTACTCTATCCTAATATTTCAGGTAAGGTTGTTGAATTAATAAATGTGTAAATATTTGATGTTAATACACAATAAAGTAACTTTGTCTATTGCTTAATGGTGTTATAAATTTTTTTTGTTTGTTTTTCATTAGGCTTTATGAGCTCTTTTACCTATGCCGAATTATTCAGTCCGTGTGTTTATATACGGATGTATATGTACGTTTTATTGAGGATGTTCGTAGAAAACCCCTCATTATGTGTTTTTTATATCACGATTTACTTGTGGTTCCTTACTCTGAGCCGATTGTAAATAAATTGCGAGGCAAAAATACACTAACGCTGATATAAATACTGATGTTTAAACACTACTGTTTAAAAATTGAAACCTGTTTTTTTTTATTTTAATTTTATTTAGATTTTTCTTGAACGTACTCTTAGTTAGTTTACCATAATATCTATTATTTAGCTTAACTCATTTAAAAAAAATTAATACTGAAATTTGCAAATAGATTTGTCTTAATTATTTGTATTATTTGAATGAGGTTAAACCCAGAAAACAAATAACTGAGAATAAATAAAAAATTTACATGAAAACTAAAATAAAAAATATACTTTGAGCAAAAAAAAAAATCTGCCATAATAAAACAACAAACTAAAATTAATCGCATTCCATTACTTAAGATTATTGTTTGGTATAAAAATATAATTTTTCTAGTTTACATATTTATCGAATAAAATTAACTAGCTTAAATATTTGTCTATTGTTTTTATAGCAGTGTAACTCATGCTGTGAGTACCTCATATGCAATATCTTAACGTTTTACATTTATCATAAGAACAGGGTAAATTTAATTCATCAATTTTGATCAGTACAATAAACAGTAAATAAAATTTCAATTGTTAGCAATAATTCTTTTACGTCTGAAATGTTTGATACAAAAGATAGAGTGGTAGAACAATGTTTAAACGAGAGCATTTATTGATTTATATTGCAACTATAACATTTATTTTAACATTAGTTTCATTTATAAAATTCGATAACCGTAAATAAACTTAAAAAAAAAAATTGATTTAAAAAAATTAAGTTTGTAATATACCTGCTAATGTACAATACAAGACGTTTCGTTGTCTTGTAAATTCCATTCTGCAAATTACCATCCATATATCACAACAGCATTAAAATTGTATAGTGTTAAAATTGCTAAAAAGTATTCACTACTAACTTCGTTATTCATAAAATAACCCACAGAATGATTTATGCTACTATTCTAACATAATACGAGTATCTTTATCGTCGGGATCGACGGTCGATTCACAATTAATGGTTTAGCCTTTCGAAATGATTGACTAAAACTATTGACGGAAAAATTAATCTTAATATAATCAAGAGGCCGTTATTACGAAACAAACAATCCTGAAAAACTAACATTTATAAAATCAAACAATACATTTTTCTTCCTTGTTCGAAGTAAATGAATTATTATGATCGCGAAAAATTTCGTTTTTCAGATTTCTACGGAAATATCCATTTTGTCCATCTCTGAATTCATTTTGACTTGTTTCGTCGTGACATCTGTACGTATGTATGTATCTCGCACAACGCAAAAAACTATTAGCCGTAGAATGTTGTAATTTTGGATTTAGGACTGTTTTAACATCTAGTTGTGTATCTCCTCTTTTGATTGCAATCGACTTACCAAAAATGTTCAAAAAACCCCAAAATCCAAAGATTTTTGATTTTTGAACTTTTCTTAACTGCAGTAATAAGCCCTTATTGAGAGATTTTCAATGATATATCATAAGTCGTACTTATTTTCATTGGTTCCAGAGTTAGCCAAATGAAATTTAAATTAATGAAATATTTGGATCTTATAAGGAGAAGGCACATCGGTTTGAATCAGACTTCATCTCCTTTTTTTAACTTTATTTTTATTTAAATATATTGATTTATTAATAATTAACCTCTGATTGTAAAAAAAAATTTACAATAAATAATAATTCAATAATATGAATACAGCTAATTATGAGTAAAGCTTCCGGTAACTCTCCTTCCTCGTATATCAAGCCGAGGCGGTGAGAACTTTGCTTTTGTGTTTCATTTGACAAACGTTTGTGTATTAAACGGACACGATGAGGATGACTCTAGACTTTCATTCCGTACGAATCGATTGTTGTACGTTCTCATTTGTGGGAGACCACATTCTCGTTGTATGTCTCTGCGGGAAATATTTATGACATTTCTTTCTCTGTTTTTCCTTAAACGATCATTCCTTTATTGACAACTTTTCTTTAAACTTCACTGTCTCGTATGAGCAGTGCGTTTAATAGGCCTACCCGTATTTTAACTATGAATATAATATACTAGCCGGCCTGTCTAGCAGGAACCTGGACCCTCAGCCCAGGCAAACCCCGGCGCCAATTCAGGGGCTCCTCGGAGCTACGGGACATACTTCAGGGCCGCTTCGCCTGCTATTTCGTGTTGCAAGGTGTTGCGGCGCCTAGGATATAGCTGCAGAGCTCGCTTTGGTCGCCATTCCCGTCTACCCAGAGGGCTCCCCCTCCTGGAACCCCGCACTGTTCGTTATCCTCATGATTGTGAGAATAATAATGATAAATAACAATTAAAGTATTCAGGCTTTATGAAACCTGAAAAAAAACTAATTTACAAAAGACATAATAATAGTTACTACGGTAACTAAAGTACACACACCTTTGACGAGGAAAAATTCATAAATTATTCCTTCTCATGGAGGCAGAAATGTAATAATGAAGTAAAAGGATTAGTCATTTTATTCCAAAATGAAAAAATATCAGAAGTTATTAATGAAATAAAATTTTATGTACTTTTCATTTTAGAAAAGTGTGTATATCCAATTTAATAGGCGTACAAGTAAGTCATGTAGTGTCCATATCAGAAACACATGATTGTTCGTTTTTGTTTTCATTTTGTTGATGGTTACATCATAATAATTTAAAAAACATAGTATTAGATAGATTTATTTTAAGAGTAATAGAAGGACTTTCAGTCATTTTATTAAAAATGTGTATATATAATTTAATAGGCGTACAAGGAAGTCTGCATCAGGGTGTCCACATCACAAGAGTGTCCACATCAGATTTTTAAATTATTTTTTAAGCTACTTTAAGTTTTGAATTTTCTGTTGTTATTCTAAAATTTTTACTTTTAATATTGCTCTGTTTTACTTTTATTACTATTATTAGATTTTAATAAACTAAATATTATACAAGTATTGTTTTAACGACTTTAAATGTGGTTGTAGTTAGTAGCTGAATAAACTCTTTTGTAAATATTAGAGAATGAAGTGTAAACATTCATTTGTCTAATAACCGAATGTTATAACATTAAAGAAGGGTTGTTAAGCATTGTTAAACATACCGACAGTTATGTGAGCATTTTTGAAGTTAATTATTCCCAATAGTTTATGAATTCTAGATAAGTTAGGAAACAGGTAACGTTGGTAAAACAAATGGTTTAGAGAATGATGCATGTTGAATGGTAGAAAAGCTGCACGGTCGGCAGGGGAAGGTCAAGGAGGAGGTTTGGTTGTTTTAGTACTATTAAGCGAAAGCAAACAGCCCTTGGTCACAATTTCCTGTTGGCTCATTACGAATATAACAGTTCGACTAACAGTTAAACGAATCCCCCTCCCCCTGCAGTTTTACTATTTCCTCATTCTCACTCTGTTCAAAACCATTTCAAATGGACAACTTTTATGTAGAAGCGCGAAAAATAAATTCTATTGCCAACTTTTCCTTCCCCTATCAGATTATTTTCCACGAATGTAACAATGATAAAATTAAAATATATTTATGGATGTATGTGTGTTTATGTAATAATGTAAAACTGAAGAAAAATCTACATAACCAAGAATGTTTGCACCTTATACTGTGATAAAATCTGCTCGTAACTTTTAACTTTATTTTTACAGCGTACAAAAATCCATACTTTTTCTTTTACATAGATCAAACATATTTTTTTTACACGTTTTAATCTACCACTTTACCCTCTTTCAGATGCGGCAGATCTAATAATTATAATAGTAAAGTAATATGAAAACTAGTGAAAGCTGACTGTTTCCCACCTATTCAGTCGTTTTTTACAAGTAAACTTTATCAATACTGGCTTCATTCAATTATTATAACAAATGCCCCAACCAGTTGTGCTGTAAGGACGAGCTACTATGACAACTACTTCTTCAAATGTCCTTTTGAGGACGTTTCTCTCTTTAAAAATACTTTATTATATTTACAAATAAAAATCGACCTCATATGACAGTCAAGAGATAAAGTATTAAAAATTTTTTGTTCGTTTTTGAGAAATTGTATTATCGAGAAAATATTTTTGAAAAATCAGTTTTTGTATTAACTATAAAATTAAACTTCTGAAAAAATCGATAGAAACACATTAAATTAGCCAAACATAAGTGACGTAATGATACTTGTTTTTATTCTATTATGCATATACATCAGTATAAAACAAATGACATCATTACCGTTTTCGTTGCCTTATCTATTCTAAATTTTACACCTTACAGGGTAGGCTACGTAACTTTTTACAATTTTACTCGCCGAGATATTTTAAGCCAATATCGTTAAATCTCCCTAAATTCACTGATCTTATGAGTCACGGTACTCATAAATTATTTAACTCTAGTGCTGCTAAAACATGTCGATTAGGTTCGATGACGTCATGTCTGCACCAAAATGAAAACGAGTTATTTTATCATTGTATGAAAAGGAAGAAATTATAAATATTGATAAACAGTTTAACGGATACATTGGTTTGCTTCTCATTTCTCCCGCCAATACCCCATTCGGTCACCCTAAAACATAAAACAGAATGTCTGTGCCACAAACGGTTACTGAGCCTCGAAACAGTTTAGCGACCCGTGTCCTAACTAGCTCCTAGAGCTAACCTAAAAGCGTGAGTGGAATAAGCGTGGTGCGATACACCACTCGCTTGCATGTCTTGTACCCCTTGTCATATATCACTAAAATGGGTAGGCGCACCTCGTCAACTACTAGAACATATATGACTATCAATAATTAAATTTATCTCCTCAAAGACAGTAATTCGCTGCCACGCCTAGGCCGCTGAATACCAGCAAGTACCTGTTCATCATTAAAGCGCTTGGAGCCTTAATCTGGCTGGTAAACAGCCATATCTCTCGGTTAGCTTCCTACAGCAGCGTAGTAGGGTCTTTTCCCTTAGGTAAACTGCTGATGTCGGTTGAACAAAGCAATCGCATCAAGGAACTCCCACACAGTCCGACAATGCAACTCTCGCCACGTTGACTCGTCGCTTGTGAGGGCCCAATTTTCCCCTTGACCTCTAAGTTTAGTCTACGGGATAAACTGTTAGCAGATGAATACCATGTAGGAACATCGACATTTAAGTCATTTAGAAAAATGAAAATCCGGTTATGAATTACGTGCCGCAACTCGAAAACAAGAACGAGGTTTCCCAAGAAGGTAGTGAAGACAACATCAAACGAAGCGGTAAATCGGGCTCTGTATTAGTGTTTTATTCAAAAGGGATCCCTCGGTGGACCATTTTCTGGACCAATTATAATATAGAAAGTCATTCATTATTTTAATGAGGAATTAATGGAGATGAAAATTTAAAAGCATGTATGGATTACTTGCACCACTGTTGCCTAAACTTTTAATATTACCCAGGGGACAGCGCGTGCATGCGCTTATCTAATCCACATCCTCCTGGAACGATAACGCTTCACGGCCACTCCCAGGCTAATACAGCTCAGGAAACTCGAGAAACCATTGAAGAACGTACAGTGATCCAATTTTTTCTTTCTAAAGTTGAAAACCGATTAACAATTAATCTCGTATGATCAAACAATACGGAAAAAAATACAACAATTGAAAATCACATAAACTCTCTAGAAATACAGTTCTCTAGAATTACAGTTTACATTATAGCTGAAAAATTAAAAATAAGTATCGGCACAAACATTATCACCAACAAATTTCAATACCACAAAACAAGCGCAAGATGGATTCCAAAAGAGTTGACAGATCACCATAAGGAAATTACAGTAGCCCCGACAGTCAGCAGGAAAATCATGGTGACAATCTTTTTAGAAGCAAAAAAACAAAGTTTTTCGAGTCTGGAAAATCAGCAAACAATTAGCGTATATTACTGTGACACGCTTGTCGATAAAGTGAAGCCAGCAGTGTTGAAAAAGCACTCTGGATCTCAGAGGAGCAAAGGCATCATTCTGCTTCATGATAAAAATCATACAGCGCACAAGTAATTTGAGAAACCATCTGTAGATTGCATAGATAGGTGTTACCTCAACTCTTATCACCGTTCAGTCCTGACTTGGAGCCATTAGAATTCCACTTGTTTGATCCCCTCAAAAAGCGCTACGTGGTAAGAAGTTTATTAAGCAATGACCCGTCAAAGAAAAAATTAAATTGGCTTCCACCATAAATTAAATAAAGACAAAACTTTTCTTTGCAGCAGGCATAAATAAGCTGATCTAGAATAGGATAAGTGTATTAATGTTGCTGGAGATTATGTTGAAAAGTGAAAAAAAATCTAATGTGGACACCACATGACTTCCTTGTACGCCTATTAAATTACGAAACACATTTTTTTTTTTTAAATGAAAAGTACGTAAAGTTTTATTTCATTAATAACTTGTGATATGTTTTCATATTTTTATTTTATTATTGAATTATTATTAATTTTATAATTACAGGCCTTCCCCATTAAGATCCAAATATTTCATTAATTAAAATTTAATTTAGCTATAACTCTGGAACTAATGAAAATAATTACCTTTTATGATATATCGTTGAAAAGCTGTAAATGAGGGTTTATTACTGCAATTAAGAGAAAGTCCAAAATCAAATTATTTTTTGGATCTTAGCCTTTTTGGACACTTTTGTTTTAATCAATTGCAATCAAAATGGAAGATTTATAACTAACTAGATGTTAAACAGTCCTAAATCCAGAATCTCAACATCCTACGGCTAATCATTTTTGAGTTATGCGAGATACATATGTACGTACAGACGTCACGCCGAAACTAGTCAAAATGGATTCAGGAACGGTCAAAATGTATATATCCGTTGAAATCTAAAAACTGATATTTTTCGCAATCAGAATACTTCCTTTACTTCGTACAAGGAAATAAAAATCTCAAATTGATTAAATAAGCCGTTTTTACTTCCAGAGAAATTTTTGTGTCTTAAAGTATTAAATAACTACGTGCGCGCGCACGTGTGTGTGTGTGTGTGTGTGTGTGTGTGTGTGTGTGTGTGTGTGTGTGTGTGTGTGTGTGTGTGTGTGTGTATGTATGTGTTATTAAAGTTTATATTAAAATGTTACAGTATAAATTTATGAAATAATAATAGTAAATTAAATATGTAAATATACTAAATAAATTACTATTCAGATGGTGAGAATAGTAAAAAAAAAAATAGTATTTATATAAGTTAAAAGAAGATTCAAAAAAATTTAAGTTTTTCATTATTTTTTGTTTCAGTATTATTTAAAAATTTATCGATAGAGTAATATTGTTTCTGTAAAAGTAAATCTTCAAATTTTCTTTTAAATAAAATGGTGGAAAGAGCTTACACTGTTAAATGTCATCCCAATAAATCACTCATGAATAAAATAATGAGATTATTTTCCACCCTGTTTAATTTATTAAAGGAGATTTTTGAAAATGATGAGTTTCTCCAGAATCTTCGAATAAGATTTTAGCGATTGAAGTAATACTTCATTTTAAAGAGCTTGTCAAAAGTAGCACAATGTCTTAACATTGTTCGGTCTGATTTCATGCACACATCTTCTTTCATGGTTCTATAGTTTAAGCTATAAAGATTTTCTTTATCGCATTTTGAAATATGATTTTTTAAATAATATTTTCATTTCCTCAGAAATTATGAATATATTAAGTTTACGTTGCAGTACTGTTTATAATTATTGGAAACGATTGTTAATTTAAATGAAATATTTTTGTTTCATATCTTTTTCTAGATAGAACTAGACAAACAATTATAAAAAAACTTTGTATGATTAAATTATTATTTTAAAAGATAATAACATTAATATCCAAATTTATGTACAATTTTTAAATATATTTGCATCGTCCCTCAAAATATCGAAATATCACTTGGTTTGTAGATACGTTACAGGAAGAGAACAATGATGGGGTTATTGTGCTCATTGAGTTATAGGCCAAGACAAAAGAAAAATAAAACCTATTTTATGTTAAAAAGATCGCAGGACACCCAGGTTTCCAACTTCTAATTTTTTTTGCTATTATTTAAACAAAGTTTAAAAACAAAAAGGCGTTATTTTTATAGTTTTTTGCTTCTTTTACAATTGGTACAATTATACAATGTTTCTATTACAATTCTAGGTACAATTGGTTTCCTGCGATCTTGTAATCACCTCAAAATCTCTGTCTTGATCTATTACTAGGTAGAAACGTTACGGTACGTCGTAGTATTATAACTGTCAACTATTACTATACGTATCTAGATGCCAAAATCTGGTTTTAAAAGACCACGTCAGATATTTTAACCAAAGTCAAAAATCTATTTTTAAAAATTTAATAATTATTTTTTCAAATCTGTAATTAATATAATGATATTTGTGGATGCAATTTTAATTTAAACAGCTAGAATTTAATTTTTTTATACAATTTTGCTAGTCTCGCAAAGACCTTTAAAACAAGGTAACACATGACCATATGTCTCAATTAAATCTTTTTGCACCGTTCCTGCCCCCACCCCTCTGAAAGCTGAATACTTTAAATTTTGACTTACTAAGTTATCCTGTCGTATCGGAAAATACTTGATAGAGAGAATAGGGATACCTCAAATAACAAAAAAAAAAAATTAAAGGGAAGTATATAACCGTAGTTCTAGCCAAATTTCCATCTAATTTAGGAAGACTGCTTCCCCTGAAAGTCGTTTGGCCCACGGCGTGTATCTGCATTTTCGGTATCTTGAATTATTTTACATTCATACATATGATCCTCTGAAGTAATACCTTACGGTGGTTCCGGACGCAAAACAAAAAAAAAAAAAAGCTGTCTGAAACAAACATATTTTTGTCCGCCATTTTGGACTGGGCGATCAGAATTTAGTTTTAATTGTATCATCTTTCTCGTTTCATCAAACTCTTTAGAGTGATATATCAAATAATAATAATTGGTCTCGTTTGAGATTTTCTTGCCGCCCAAAAATAAAAAAAAGTGTGAAATATGCATGCATCGAAGTAGCCTCTCGGAACAAGGAAGAATCTCAAGTTGGAACCAGTTATCTCAGTTATTAAAAAAACTTTAGAGATGTAAATAACTTTTCAGTCACTCCTCAATGCATTAGCAATAAATTTGTTCTGATATTCCGTATTTACTCTTTCATTCAGTTATATTAAACATCTGAGGAATAAATTTTCTTGCTGTTTTATTGAAAATAATTTCACTTATCAGATTGCTATATATTTATACAGAGTTTCCCACTAAAAACGTAGATAATTTCAGGATATATTCTACGGATGAAAATAATGAAAAATATTTATATAAACATAGGACTTTGTTTTCGAGTTACGGCAAGCGAAAAATTTCGCCCGGATTTCAGCTCTTCTAATAAAAAGAAGCCCAACTGTAATTTTTGGAATCCAAATTAAGGAGAAAAATTGGTGGTTTTTATGTAATTTGAGCTGGGAAATAGGATAAAACGGTCCTATAACTGTAACTACAGTAGTTTTTAAGATATCCAATGTAAAACACAAAATTCGGTGCTGAAAAATAAATTAGATTTGTAGTACAGTAGCTGTGGTAAATGCGGAAGATTTAGCAACAAAACTTGTGGGGAATTTAATTTTGAGAAAATTAATGTAAATACTGCCAATAAAAAGCAAATAAAAATTTTAAAAATCGATTTTTTATTGAAGTAAAACAGTTGAGGATTACGTTTCTTTACGGGTGTCTTTATGTGAATGAGTGAGTATATCCGTAAAACATTACCTGACCTCAGTTTTTTATATATGCTTCAAAATATTGATTTCTCTAAAAACATAAATTTTATTAAATTTAAATATTACATTTGAAAAAAAAAGAATGTGGAGGTAAATAACTAACTTGTCAGTTTTCCAATATGTACTGGTACGTTATCCCAGTAACCGTGTTCCTATGTTCCGCAAGAAAGAATGGTCCATAAACCTTTGTTTACGAAAAACACATTAATCTTTATTGAATCTCTCTCTTGTTGCAGTGTATCATGGGGATTTTGTAGATCTTCATATCTGAACATTGTATCAATTGACTTTTCCACTCAGATGGAACGTCGCTTCATCAAAAAAATTAAACGCGGAAAAAAGTGTCACCTCTACATTTTCAAGCATTTGATCGCACAATTCAGCACGCTTTGGTATGTCATCTGCGCGAAGATGACATATAAAATTTGTAGGCGGTATGGCTTGAAAAGCAAACGACGCCTCAAAACAGGCCAGTTTCTCGAGGCTTCGTACAAAACCTTCTTCGATTAGTTTCACGTTCTCCTCTGCCACCACGCGATCGGCCCGTGCTCTTGCCTTTACAGAGATACCCTGTTTGTTGAAACTGGTGAAAACAATGACATATTCTCTTCCTTATTGGAAGATCAATGTTAAATCGGAGACGAAACGCACGCTGCACTGTTGTTGCCAACTGAGATTTGCCGTACTTAAAAATACAGAAAACCTTTTGCTGCAAATTAGCCTTTTACTCATAACTGACACGTAATGGCGAAGAAAGCTCATGCGCTCTAGCGACCTACTTATTTTACTACTACATAGAAAATCATATACCAGTGTATAGCTCAGGAAAAAATTTATTAAATTAAATCTATAATTTAGAATTGTAATGTATTGTATTTTTTTTTAAATTTTAAATTTTAAAAATTCGGTTTGTGCAAATAAATTTAATTTTGATTTGTGCGAGTATAAAAAAGAATACGATAAATATGTTTAGCCTCTTAAAGTAATAATTGTAGTTGTAATAATAAAAATAATGTATTTTTAGCTGGCTAAATTCCAAAGAAATATTTTAACGGCTAGGTCCTGAAGAAATTTATAAATGTAGATCATCCGAGACCTTGACCCACGTAACACTGAAATCAGATAAAATAATTTTGTTTAAGATATAAAATAAAGAATTAATAAAAGGAAAAGTAAATAAATAAATAACTAATAAATAATATACAATATTATATAATTATTTTTTCTTTACGTCTGGACCCTTGATTCATTAAATAATTATTGTAATGTTTCAAATAATTGTTCAATATTTTGTTTAAAATATACTGGAGCAGTACTCGAGTCATAAATTATATATATATTTTTTTTACTTTCCTGTCTAGAAAGCGCTATAGCTCTAGAAGAGAAAATATTGTAACCGGTCCAATTTGGGCGTATGCGGTTTTTACCGGATCTTCACATTTTGACACCTAAGGAATCCAAAAAACGGGATGGAAATTTTCCAGACGTTAATATTCGTATGTATGACCTCTAAATCACCTTATATCTGCAGAACTACTGGACGGATTTTGACCAAACTTGGTCAGATTACTTCTATATATGGTGCATTGATCCCATTAAATTTTCAGATATTGAGAGTAAGGTCACCCTCAATATCTCGAAATTTTGCCTAATTAAGGTCATATTTTTCTTAAGCACATTAGTTAAAAATTAAAAATTTTTGCAAAATCACACCCCCACTCAAAACAATGCTCTAAACTACTATTATGTTGTGACGTCGCAGGTGAGGGGCAGAATTAAATAAATAATATTTATATTATAAAAAATTAACTCAATCTGGCTGGGTCTCGAACTCGATCGTCCGATTGACTCGGTATCTGATGCGTTCAGTCTCGCGGCTTCAATAGTCTGCCAACTTTACAAATGAAATCTGTTCTTTGAAGGTTGTGAAATTACATTAGTTTAGATAGTGCTGACCGTCGCCGCTAGTAGCGCTACACTCGCGCGATCTAAATACGGTATGCGCGTGCGCGTTTTAGTTAGAATCATTGAATTAAATAAACGAAGAAATATTATATTTAAATAAAATGATAAATATTTTAAATTAAGTTGTGTGTGTAAGCCGTGCATCAGAAACAACCAACAGGAAAGTCATACTCCTGTGTTGTAGGTTTTTTATTTCTGTTTTAATTTTTATATATATATATATATCAAATAGCATAAAGAAGTGATATTAATTACTTTTACCATTGGGATTATATCAGTTTTTCTTTTTAATATTATTAATATACTTTGCATTTTATTTTTAGAGATAATACGGTAAAATGTTATTATTTTATACTGTTATTCTTTGTTATGAAAAATTCAAATTTATTACGCTTTAACGGATTTCACGTTACACTCAATTTAAACAAACCCTGTTGTTGACCAAGACATTGTCCGGAGGGACATCTATCCGAAGGTTATATTGGTCCCAGTCTAGCTCTTACTTAACTGAGATTTATAGCCCAGTATAAACGTAACGTCAAAATGTTACAAAAGCTCCAAGATTATATATGTCCGAAGGGAGAAATCACCGTACCTCTTTATTACTGATGTTTCACTAAAAGACGGATATATGCTTTCATAATCCTTTGTATCAAAATACGTTATTCTTTAGTAGCTATCATAAATTCATCAGTTATTATAATTTTGTTCATATTATAATAAAATTATTAAAATTTATTTTATTGTATTGTAGAAAAATAGTTGTTCATTTTCTTTGTCTTTATAAAAATTACAAGTCATTTTTTGTTGGTGGGATTGTATATTAAAAAAAAAATCAGCAATTTATCTTTGTAAAATTTTTTTTAATTGTATTTTTAAAAAACACTCCCAGCCCCTTTCTCCAATTTTTGCAAAAATTTAATATAATAAATTTCCCCGAGGGAATTCCTTCCATTTGAGGAAAATTAGTCTACGGAGTCCGAACTAATTAAGCTTCAAATAGGAAAATAAACATACATTTGTATTTACATAAAAATTCAGTTATAAAAACTGCAGAAAAACGTTACTATACTATTGTTTTTACTTCCTTGCACGAAATAAAGGAAGTATTGTGATCACGAAAAAATTCGGTTTTCAGTTTCAACGGAGGTAACCATTTTGATCATCCCTGAATCCATTTTAACTAGTTTCGGTGTGACGTCTGTACGTACCTATGTATTATGTATGTACGTAGCATAACACAAAAACGATTAGACGTAGGTTGTTTAAATTTTGGCTTTAGGACTGTTGTAATATCTAGTGTGCATCTACCATTTTGATTACAATCGACTGAATCAAAAGTACTTAAAGATGGCCAAAATAAAAAAAAAAAATTGTATTTTTGACTTTTTCTTAACTGTAGTAATAAGCCCACATTGAGAGCTTTTCAACAATATATCATATGTGGTACTTATTTTCATTGGTTCCAGAGTTGTAGCCAGATGAAATTTTAATTAATGAAATATTTGGATCTTTCAAGGGGAAGGCCCATCGGTTCGAATCAGACTTCGTCTCCTTTTTTTATAACTTTTTTTTTTAATTTAAATATATTGATTTATTAATAATTATTAACCTCTAATCGTAAAAAAAGTTTACGATGAATAATAATTTAATAAAAAAAATAAATATCAAAAGAAGTTTTTAATGAAATAAAATTTTTTGTACTTTTCATTAAAAAAAAAAAAAAAAAAAAAATGTGAAAATGTAATTTAATAGGCGTATAAGGATGTCATGTGGTGCCCACATCAAGTGATTTTGTTTTCAAGAATTCTTTTGTTTTCTAATTTTCTATTTGTGCAAGACTAAAAAGAAATTATAAAACTGGAAAGAATTTATAAAGTAATTATAACGTTGTACGGCGCGTTCGTCGCTTTTCTTTTTAGCTATTCGTAAATAGATTATTTTTTATAGTAATTTTGATGAAAACAAAGAAAAGCATGTTTTTAATTTTTTTTTAATGTTTATCTAAAGAATGTTTTTTATAATTTATTTGTAAATATACTTTGAAATTTTTCTGATGTATTATGTTAAATAAGCGAACAAAAAAAAATTATTTTATTGAAAAAATTGATTTCTAATAACGTTTTCGATTTGATTAAATATTTTTTTTTTTTTTTTTATGTAGAATACATTCTATTGAAGATTATTTCAAAAAATCAAAATCAAAAAAGATTGTAAGGAAGAGAACTGAGCTCGGGTTTGAAATGGAAATATGACACAAATTATTTGTTGAAAAATTGTTTCAAATTTTATAGATTTCAATATATATTCCACTGTTTTTCTTTTCTAACAGTAAACTTAAAAACATTCGGGTAAATTTAAACACATGCGAAAATTTCATTTAGGGTGCCCATATTTTTATTTTTTCTTAATGTGTACGTTGCAATCTGTTAAACTAGTGAACAATAAGCTACCCTCTCCCAAGGCCCAATGAGTGGAGGATGATATGTATAATATGTAAATGAGGTATAGTTTCGTACGACTCATTCCTACCATTCTTGAGACGTAAGGTTAATTGAACCCCAGTTATCAAACAAATCCCACAGGATTAGTCTAGTGACAAACTTATCATCGCAAATCAGCTGATTTAGAAGTCAGAGTTCTAAGGTTTAAATCCTTGCAAATCGTAGATACTTTTGTACGAATTTGAATACTAGATTGTCATACCGATGTTCTTTGGTGGTTGGGTTTCAATTAACCACACATCTGAAGAATGGTCCACCTGAAATAGTACAAGACTACACTTCATTCACGTTCATGCATATCATCCTCATTCTTCCTCTGAAGTAATACCTTACGGTGGTTCCGGAGGCTAAAAAGAAAAAAGAAAAAAAAAGAATAGAAAAGTCACCATAATACAGTGGTAGCCACTGTCTAGTATTCAAATTCATGTAAAAGCAATAAATTTTACTAGGATTTGAACCTCACAACTTCGAAAATCAGCAAGTGATTTCAAGAAAATCATACAAGTGATTTGCAACGACGAGTTGAGTACTAGACCAACCAGGTAGGCAAGGATGATCATATATCCCAGAATTTCTGCTGATGTTTAAAGGTTTCTTCCGGTGTCCTGAAAAAATACTGTATGAATAACTATCTCTTATTCTGTTTAGTCTCCGGAACCACCGTATTACTTCAGAGGATGAATGAGGATAATATCTATGAATGAAATGAAGTGTAGTCATGTACAGTCTCAGGTCGACCATTCCTGAGATGTTAATTAAAATATGTTTAATTAATAGTTAATTGAAACCAAACCATCAAAGAATACCATTATCCACCATGTAGGATTCAAATACGTATAAGAGAATTAAGATTTTTATAACTGTATGAATAACTGATGTATGTGATGGGTTCAGAGATTTAACTATTATTAAGAACTAGCAGACCTGGCAATGCTTCGCTTTTGCTATATATATATATATATATATATATGAGAGAGAGAGAGAGAGAGAGAGAGAGAGAGAGAGAGAGTGGGAGAGAGAGAGTATAAATTAAACACAATTTAAAATTTGATAAAAAAATTAAAAAACTGAACTTCGCAAATTTTACCTTTCACTTATTTTCTTTTCCCTTTCCAACTTCTACCTCATCCCTCTCCCAGTTTCCTTTTTACCCTTTCCCGTTTTCCCCTTTTGTCTTTCCACCTTTTCCCCTTTTCCCCGTTTTCCATTTCCACCTTCTTCCCTTCCCTTTTGCCCGCGCGTAAATCGGTCCATTAGTTTTTTGGTCTTTAGCGGACACACATTTTGTGACAAAAAAGTCACAATTATATCTAACATAAATTACTTTTATACCAATTAAACATTTTTATTAAAATAAGATTTTTAATTTTCAAAATATATTTTTAACTATTAGCTCTGATAATAAGTAACCAGGAGAAGTATTCATATTGTACATTTAATTAAAATTAGTTCAAACATAAATTATTTAATTAAAATAACTGTTCTTTATTTATGCCTGGACAAAAATGTTATTAAATGTTGTTTAAATGTGAATAGCAAGGAAAACAATCTTGTAACTAATGTAGAAAAACAGTAACAATTGCTAACAAAGTAGTCGAATGCATTATGTCTACAGGTATCAACCTGCTCCGGTTGCGCCCGCATCGACTACATTGTCAACTAGTATAACCTAAACACCGCTGTACATAACGTGACGCGTCGTTTGTATCAGTGTCTTTTAACTGCGTATCCGTCGCTGTGTTTAATTTTATATAAAACTATTGTGATAATTAAAGTGTGTTAATTCAGTTTGTATGAACAATCATGCCATAATTTTTTATGTGTTTATTAAGGTATTTATATTGCTAATATTTGTTATATTTATTAATTTACTGTTAATAACTACACAATCATGTTGACTGTTGACCCTTTTAATTTGAGTATGTTAGCAGAAATATTTCTGCATTACACATACAAAAAAAAAACAAAAAAAAAAAAGAAAGAATTATTTACCAACAACAAAATTGCACAAAAATCATATACTTACGTAGTTAGGTTAATGACATAATCTAATTGTCGTTTTACGTGGCAGCGTAAAAACTGAACTATTAACATACACAAACAAAATATACCAAAAATTAAACTTTACATTAAAATACAAATACGATAAACAAATAAATTTTTTTGACCTAACAGTCAAAAGAAAATGCAACCAGCAAAATCATGTTTAAAATATACAGAAATCAAAAATGACACTCATATTCAGAACATGTCAAACCATTTAATCACACTTTATAATGCGTAACTACTCTACACACCATGTTTACAAAAGATCAGATAAACGATCTCACCAACGTAACACACACACACACACACACACACACACACACACACACACACACACACACACACACACAAATGGATATCCGTAGCTCACACTTTCATACAGAAAAGAAAAGTGTAAGATGCAAAACGAACATAAATAGAGGCTCAGAAAAAAGGAATCTTGATTATACGACTATTACTTTTAGTTCTCGCATTTTTTGATGAACCGACATCACTTCATTATACTTTATTTCTGTTTTATTACGTTTTTGAAATATTTTAATTATATTGTACGTTCTATAAAAAATATTATGTCAATCTTTGCAATTTTGTGAAGACAAAATTAAAAGGAACAAATTATGTTTTTACAAATTCTGCACGACATTACAATTTTAATCCCGCAAAATGTATTATAATACATTTTAATCACCGATTAATTCAATAATTTTTAACTAAATTTGTTCTCAAGTAATGAATTTAAATTTTTGTTCATTTATTCACATACAATTTATTTTTATTAATATTTATTTAATAGGTTTATAATTAATAAATTATTTGTTCATTTTTAAAAATTCGTTTCATGCAATCCTGCATATAATGACATTAGATATGAAATTTTATATTTCCTCTAAAATTATCATATTTGATTTGAGTGTAATTTTCTACCCTTCCTAGGATTGTCGTTCTAACAATCGTAGATGAAGCCTTTCGGAGTACTTCCATTCTCAAAACTACTTTTAGCACTTCCTCAAACCTAGTTTTGAGAATGGAAGGACTCCGAAACGCGTTAAATACGAATGTTAGAATGGTAATGCTAGGAAGGACAGAAAATAAACCGAAATTAAATATTAAATTCAATATGTGAAAATTTAAGTTTCATTAAAAACGGTGGTCACAAAACAAATTAGACCCAAAAAAAAACTCAAAATTTAACGATCTGCAGTCTTCAGAACAATAAACAAACAAAAAAAATAGAGGATTACACACACAATTTAAGCACCAAACAAAGATATGCTCCTTAGAATTTAAAAACTGAAATATCTGATCCATAGATTTTTTACATTGGTCAAACGGGATGTAACCTCAAACAAACATAAAATAAATACTTAAAAACCCTGCATGTTAATAATTATAAAATATTTTCCGACCATTTCATGAAGAAAACTTAACTAACATTGACTATAACCTTGCCATTTTACAAATGAACCAAGGTACTTAACGTGTTAGCCCGTCAATCAATAAATTGAAAACATTTTGGTTAATCTTAATCATCCGATATAACCATTATATTACCATCTTTATAACCATTTATATTTATTTATTTTATAAATATAATTTGACCAAACTTAACCTACTCTCGCTTCGCTCGCTAACCTGGACTAATTAATACAGTAATGTTTTGAGTATTTAAATAATAAATTCAGTAATTATTGCATTATTTATTATGTAAATAATCAAAAGATTACTGTTAATTAGTTAAGGTCAGCGAGCGAAGCGAGTGTAGGTTAAATTTGGTTAATTTATATCTATAATTATAAGCAGCAAACTTTTGGGTTATTATTAATATCACCCGATATAACCATTATATTACCATTTTTATAACCATTTATATTTATTTATCTTATAAATATAATTTGACCAAACTTAACCTACTCTCGCTTCGCTCGCTGACCTTAACTAATTAACAGTAATCTTTTGATTATTTACATAATAAATAATTGCAATAATTACTGAATTTATTATTTAAACAGTCAAAATATTACTGTATTAATTAGTCAAGCCTAGCGAGCGAAGGTTAAATTTGCTTAATTTATATCTATAATTTTTAAGCAATAACGCTTATATTTTTAATATAAAATATGTTAATGATCCCGTAACTTTGAAAATACTTCAAAGTTAAGGGATCATTATGGTTATGGTCTACGGGCTAATACGTAAGTACTTAAACAAAATATAGGAATTTAAAAACACTTGAATAATCTGAATAAGCACACAATAATTGTGTATTAAATGAATAGAAATAATTCAAATCTTAGCATGTTTTACGTCTCGTATCTGCCTAATTGGAGAAAAAATCAATCGACGATAAGAATAAAGCACCAATCTTAAAAAATTATCAAAAGACGAATAAAGCTGTTTTGAAATAAATTATTTAAAATTTATATTCAATAAATTTTGTTCAGATTTTTGTTTAAAATTTTATTTTTAAATAATTTTTATCGCCGATCATGTTAAAAAATACAGAAAATTTCAAAGCATGTAATTTTATCATTCCTTAACGGCCTATGTAAGTTTTAAAAATAGCTTTAAACTGGTTAATCTTAGTTCTTTGTTTTTATTACGTTCGATTCGATCAATACGTCATAAATATAAAATATTTTATTAATAGAATGGGATTTGTTATTTCTGTTCTTTATAAAAGATATGAAGTGGTATTTTTAGTTCTTGTTATAAGAACGACTCGTTTGTTAATTATAAATTATTTTAATAGTACGTAGAGTAAATTAATATATTTCACAACCCTTTACTTTATATAATTACAAACGTTAAATAACTCCTTTTTATTATTCGATATATTAAACTCAGTTATTTTCGTTAAATTAAATAATTATTTCATTTCACTCTTTAATTTGAACACCTGGTAACCATATTTAAAAAACCAAGATCCACCTTCAGGCAGTATATTACGTGATATTGCAGGTTATAATTAAACTCTCTGAATGATTACTGACATTTCTGTATGTGTACGAGTGGTCTTCATTATAAACGACAGACATAATAAACACAATTTATGATAATTGTGTGATCATATTTTGATTATAAATCATATATATTACGTACTTATGTTCAAGAGAAGTTGTGTGTGTGTGTGTGTGTGTGTGTGTGTGCACCATTGTTCGCCGCTCTTTATTGAGATACTGGCATTCAGTTTTGGCATTCTGGTTTTTAGATTTCAACGGAAATATTCATTTTGAGTATTCCTGAATCAATTTTGGCTAGTTTCGTTGTGACGACTTTACATATGTACATATGTACGTACGTTTTGAGTTATGCATTTCACATAATGTAGTTGTGCACCTCCCTTTTTGATTGCGATCGACTGAAACAAAAGTGTCCAAAATAGCCCAAATTCCAAAAAAATCTGGATTTTGGACTTTTTCTTAACTACAATAATAAGCCCTCATTGAGACCTTTTCAACGATATATCGTAAGTGGCACTTTTATTTAATGGTTCCAGAGTTATAGCCAAATGAAATTTTAATTAATGAAATATTTGGATCTTTCAAGGGGAAGGCACATCAGTTCGATAGACTTCATTTCTTTTTTTTTTTTAATTTAAATATATTGATTTATTAATTATTTGTACCTGTTTATTATTATCAATATTATAGCACTGTTTAAAGTTCTTTATTTGGTAAAGATTCTCCTCAGTACGTAAAAAAAATACGATAAATAATAATTCAATTATAACAATAAAAAAATATATTAGAAGTTAATGAAACAAAATTTTATGTACTTTTCATTTTAAAAAGATGTGTATATGTAATTTAATAGAGTATAAGGATGTTCTGTACTGTCCAAATAGAGATTTTTTTAAATAGGAAGGTGGACATGACAGTAGATTTCGATTTAAAATTTTATAATAACAACACTAATGAATCCCATTTTTCTGTTAATGCTTTCGTTATCGAGTTATATGCATTCAAAATTGCAATGACGGAAAAATCCTGTTAACAATAAAAGTAGATAGAACGCGCCGCATGAACAATTTTATTGAATTTTACAATCGTGATGCATACAATAAAGAACTTTAAACACTGCTTTCATATGTATGATAATAATAAACAGTAATTAATAATTAACAACACAACAAATTAAATCGCTATATCAACTGATATAATTTACTTAAAATATTACAATATTTGTTTTAAAATTTTTAATAAATTTTTTTTAAATTTTGTTTTACGATTTTTAGTAAAAATAATTTAAAACCGACAAATCCTTTTGAAATAATATATACGATTTTTGAAAATTAACACCCGATTCCTTAAAATGTTCAGGGATGAATATTGTACATCTGTTTACAATAATGAAATCCTTGAATATAAGTTGTTCATTAGACTGTTTACTGCGCAATTAAGTCCATGTACAAAATCGAAGTTGTAACCGTCTCATCATTCATAATAACTCAAGTTTAATCTATTCCTTTTATGTTTGGAATTGATTTAAATAAACCGTACCAACGCAAAGTAGGCTGTTCCTACCATGGCGACAGACTTTCTATATGTATATGAGTTACGGTACAATCAAGTCTCAATTACTATTAGAGAAAATTATAGATTACTATTAAAAAGATTAATAACTTCATACAACGTCATATTAATATTACAAAGAGTTTTACATTACGTACATAATTTAATAATCTTGGGATATGAGGCGCACATTTTTAGTGACCTCAACACAGCCCGTTTATAATCCTGAAGAGAGATTTCCATCAATTATTCCCAATACAACTAGAATGACACTTTGTTTACAGTGTAAGATATAAAAAATATAATTCATTCATAATTTTGATAACAATTGTTTCACAACCGTAAGAATGAATTCTTTCAACATGAATAATACTTTATTATTTTTATAAATATAAGTACGCCATCGCAAAAATAGGTGACGTAAAAATTAACGGTTCCGAATGTGTTTCTAAAATTCGAGGAAAGTTTTTTCACTCCCCGAAAACAAAATTCAGGCAGAGTACTGCCTCAACAGTGAATTTCCGGAAGAATATGTGGGGGAAAAACCAATTATCTTACATTGAAGTCGCTAATCGGTCGGTTAATATCTATTTTATTTTCTCATTTGTTGTCAAAGCGAAGATAAAAAAAGATAGATCGTCTTTTATCTTCACTTTTACTATTTACAACTGCTGGAAGACATATATATATACGAGGAACTGGAAGTTTCACGCATGAGATGATTAATCACAAGAATTTTTTTTTTTGATCCCGAGAGCAGAGGACATAATAGCATATAAAACATTTGTGGGCTCCGTTAAATTGCGAAAATACCGTGGCACGGGACGTAATATTAAATCGTATTTAGTCTATGTTCTTGTTTCGTTCTAACACTCCAGGGATAATGTATACGAATATATTCGAAAACTATCATTCATACATCGTCAAATTTTCACTTCCCAGTACACAGTAGCACGGTAAGAAAATTTTTACACTTATTCCCGTTTTCGATTTTTTTTTTAATTCCCATAGGTTTTTACCTAACGGGTTGGTCTAGTGGTGAACGCATCTTCCCAAATCAGCTGATTTGAAATTCTAGAATTCCAGCGTTCAAGTCCTAGCAAAGCCAGTTACTTTTATACGGATTTGAATACTAGATCGTGGATATCGGTGTTCTTTGGTGGTTGGGTTTCAATTAACCATTCATATCAGGAATGGTCGAACTGAGACTGTACAAAACTACACTTCATTTACACTCATACATATCATCCTCATTCATCTTGTGAAGTAATACTTGAACGGTAATTTCCAGAGGCTAAACAGGAAAAAGAAAAGTTACCGGTTTGATTTAACGGTAGTGAGTCAATATTGGGAGTCAAGGAAATAGATTTAATGCCTCGGGGCACATTTCTGTTATCTTGACCTCTATACCTAATAATATACATCTATAATTGGGCGACATGCCCAATTATTATTCGTAATTAGGTACTGCAACCAGTATCCGTAATTATTTTTAAAATAAAAAA
The DNA here is from genome assembly GCF_047948215.1 of Lycorma delicatula. Classification (NCBI taxonomy): domain Eukaryota; kingdom Metazoa; phylum Arthropoda; class Insecta; order Hemiptera; family Fulgoridae; genus Lycorma; species Lycorma delicatula. Next base: position 20,769,521 of record NC_134459.1, read on the forward strand.
ATGTACCTTATTTTCCATAAGTGATAATCAAATGATGAAAATTATTATTTTACGAGAAAAGAGAGAGGTAGAATAATAGACACCACTTTACCGCGTTTTCTTTACAATATAATTTAAACTACTTCCGTGAATTTTATTATAATTTATCGCTTAAGTTTATAGTTGAGTTCACAACTAAACTGAATTTAATAATACTTAACATCTGTCCAGTCACACAATTATGTTGTACTTTTTACATTTCTTACTTTATTTCTGTTATGCAATTACATAATCTAAATATAGAGTGATTCAAAAAAACATTTCACAACTAAAAAAGTATAAAAATTATTTAGATAACTTAAAAACTCGGTCGAGGTATCATTTCATAGCAAAACAGGTCAAGTTTTGACTCACGTCAGCGCTGGAATTCCACCACCAGCGCTGTCACCAGAGTTGTTAAAAGTGGATACATTTATTGGTGCAGAACGTGCTCGGTGTGTGTTTTGGTTTCACAATTTGCAGTCGAAAATCGCAGTTAACGTAATTTTCGTAGACTACGGTAGGGAGCCTTCTAGTATGTATACAATTTATTTTTGGCATCAAACCTTCGTTGAGACAGCTTATTCTGTTAAATATACAATCACCAGGACGCCCAAGCATCCCTTAAGCTGTTGTGGAACTACTCAGAGAAAACTCTGCACTTAGTCCGCAGAAATCAACTTGACATGCGTCATGTCAGACTGGCATTTCACAAACGACTGTTCGCCACGTATTACGCAAACAATTGCACTTAAAATCGTTCAAACTAACCGTGTTTCAACACATTACAGATGACAATAAAGTTGCTCGCCTGCAGTTTTGTGTGGAAATGATGGATAGAATTGGAGGCAACGTTACATTTTTAGAGACTGTAATCTTTAGTGATGAGTCAACATTTCACATCAGGGGCAAGGCGAACACCCATAACTGCTGAATATGGGGAAGCAAAAACCCACATGAAACTTTGCAGAAATTCGTGATAGCCCTAAGGTCAATGTTTTTTTGTGTCCTAAGCAAACAAAGACTATATGGCCCGTTCTTCTTCCAGAAGATAACTTTAAGTGGTATCGTTTAACTGGACATGCTTCAAATATTTCTAATTTCTCAATTAGACGATGATCAAGTTGGACACCATTACTATCAGCAAGACGGGGCACTATCTCACTATCACCTAGAAGTTCGAAAGTTTCTTGATACTCGACTTCCTGACTTCAGTCTGGAATGAAATCAACTTCAGGTGGAATGTACGTCACATTACAAATGGAAGCCATATCGAATCAAATTGAATGTTGGGTGAGAAACTTGATATGTTTTTTTAATGAAATGAGTTCTGAACCGAATCTGTAAGTTATCTCAATAATGTTTTGTACGCTTGTACGCGTACAAAACGCGTATAAGCGTCAAACGCATCAAAACGTTGTACGCGTGTCGTACAAAAAATTTTAAGTTGTGAAATCCGTTTCGAATCACCCGGGTATAATATTGTATGCAAATAAGAAAATAAAAATATGGAATTTTTTTTTAGAAAACTCGGAAAGGTTATGTCAAAAATAAAGAATAATCATTTTCTACTACCTGTAACTACGTTTACAATATTAAGTTGTAATAAAACAGAATTTCTAACTCATTGTAATATGTTTAAAACTACATTAATGAAAGCTGAAGTTTAATACCCCTTAACAACAAATATAACGAAAGAACAACGTTCAATAAAAATTTTAATTCTGTTTACATCAAGTCAAAATGAATTACTTAATAATATTTCTTTTAATTTTTGCTTTCTTATTAATACTTGTCGCAAAAAATTACAATCATTGAACTGATTCTCAATTAATATATTTTCAAATGAAGAGCTATTAAAAAATTGACATCTTAATGTCTCATTGAGCGGACATTTAATAAAATACTAATTCTTTAGATTAAACTTAAATTTATTCCCCGTGGAAAATAAAACTTACTATTTACTTCTAATCAAATCCGATGAAAATCAACCTCTATGAAGTCTACCGTTGCCTTTTTCACTAATTTGAACATATTGTTACAGATCAATATGATAATCCCATCACAATGAGCAGATGATATTCAGTACTATAGTTGACATTGAACAAACTATGTTCGTACAGATACTGACCATATAATGAATATTTTCTGAGAAAAAAATTATATTTATTATATAAATGATATTTTATATAATTTTATTTAATTATTTATATAATCTGTGGTATAAATTTTAGCGTATACCACAATTACTTCACGAATGCCGCACCTGTAATAAAAAACCAGAACAGGTTTTTAATTTTCATTTATAAAATTATATAAATATTGTTAAGCGATTTGGAAGTGAAAAAAAGGTTTCTCTCTTACCTTTTTTACTACTCTATTACCATTTCCCTCCTTACCATTTACCATTTTCTTTTTAAAATGATAAAAAATACTTTTATTTTGTATGTGTATATATAAATATATATACCAACCTGGAACCATATATATATGTGGCCCCAGGTTGCTCAATGAATGGTCAGGAAGTATATATATATCCCTTTCGAAATATTTATATTTATATGTATACGAGGTGTGTGAGAAAAGTAATATTCATCCCTTCCACATGCTCAGTACGAGTTTCAACTCCGTTCAGCCAACACATTATTTTTGACAGCACCATCAGTGAAGTTGTGTTTTTGTTGTGTGTTACGGAAATTATCATCGGAATTTAGAGCAACGTTGTTCAATCAAGTTTTATGTTAAACTTGGGGAATCCGCGAGTGTGACCTTTGAAAAATTGAAACAGGCCTATGGGGAACATTGCTCATCAAGAGCACAAGTTTTCTGCTGGCACAAATCATTTTTGGAAGGCCGAGAACACGTTGATGATCAACCTCGCTCAGGGAGACCTTCAACTTCAAAATGTGATGAAAATGTTGAGCGTGTGAGGGTTCTTGTGAGATCAGACCGTTGTTTAACAATAAGGATGATGAGTGAACATTTAAATTTAAACGCTTTCACTGTACATCAAATTTTGACGATTTGGACATGCGAAAGGTTTGTGCGAAATTGGTACTGAAAAACCTCACAACGGAACAGAAGGACAAGCGAAGAAACGTGTGCGTTGATCTTCTGAAGAGGATTGACAGTGACTAAGAATTCTTCAATCGTGATCACAAGTGATGAATCCTGGATATTTGAGTACGATCCTGAAACTAAGCGGCAAATTGAAGAGTGGCACACTCCGTCATCTCCTCGACCGAAAAAATGTCGAATAAGCAGATCAAAGATCAAAACCGTGCTGATTTGCTTTTTTGACAGAAGGGGTATCGTGCATAAACAATTTGTTCCTCCAGGAGGACAAACTGTCAACCAAGTGTTTTACAAAGGTGTCCTTGAAAGGCTCAGGAAAAGAGTGATTCGTGTGAGACCAGACATTGCAGACAAGTGGATGCTTCGTCATGGCAATGCCCTGTGTCACACGGCCATTTCCATCAAAGAATTTTTGACCTCAAAACGCATTCCTACGGTTATCCTCAACCCCCGTATTCACCCTGATTTGAGTCCTTGTGACTTTTTCCTTTTCCCGAAATTGAAAGGTATCTATCTTAAAAGGAGGTCATTTTGGAATTTTGGAGAAAATTCAAAAGACTGTGATCGACCAGTTAAAAGCCCTACCAGTTGAAGCCTTCCAGCTCTGCTACCAGGAGTGGGAACAACGACTCCGCCAGTGTATAGCTGCCCAAGGGAACTACTTTGAAGGGAATAGTATTGTTGTTTGAAAAAAATAAAAACTTTGGTAAGTAAAAAGTCAGTCCCATTACTTTTCTCACACAACTCGTGTATATATATATATATATATATATATATATATTTTACAAGTTTTTAAATAAAATAAAACTGTTTAAGCGAAAATAGGTTGTCGCTTGACAATATTTATATAATTTTCTAAATTTATATTTAACATGAAATTTTTTTTCCATTTAAAGCTTCTAAATTAAGAATATTTCTCATGATTTTGTGTATATGATTTGCTCAGTAAAAGATACTAATTTGAAATTAGATTACATTACCTGTTAACCTGTTATGTTTATTAATTATTTTTTGAATGATGCAAACGTAACTGTAATACTCATAACGCTCAACTGCAGTTTTCGTGACATTAGCTTGTCTAGCTGTAATTAAATTTAATCTAACTATCTCACAACATTTTGTTTACACTAAACTGCATATGACAGTAAAATTATTATTTTATACCACAGTAATTTTTGTCTATAAATTTACAGATTTATTTAGGTGTATGTTTCATATGATAATGTTAATATGAAAAGTCTATACCGGCCTCCATGGCGCGAGTAGGTGACGGGTTTGAATCCTGGTGAGGCGTGGTATTTTCACACGCTACAAAATTGTCATTTTATCTCGTCCTCTGAAACAGAGCCTAACTGTGATACCGGAGGCTAAAAATAAAAGTGGTACTGCTGGTCAAACATATTAGAATACTCACTTGATGCATAGGGTGGGGAGGCATATTGAATATCAACATAAACAATCATGCACATAAGTAAGTACAATATTGTCTAACGGAAACTTTTCTGAAATGTCATAAAGAAGATGAGACGTTCATATATAGATATTACAGAGAAATTGCAGGATAATCATTGAAGAAGTGAGAAAAGTATCAATTGAGAAATTAAAAAAAAAAGTTGACAACACAGTTGTAGGACTTTTCCGGAATGCCGCGTGACAGGAAAATCCTACAATTCTGGGTTGTTTATGATGCACGGCTTACATATACGTACACAACTTAATTTAAAATAATTATTATTTTATTTAAATATAATATTTTTTCGTTTATTTAATTCAATGATTCTAACTAAATCACGCGCGCATACAATTTTTATTCGCGTGGGTGTGGTGGTACTAGCGACAGTCGGCAGTAACTAAACTAATGTAATTTCACAATTTACACACAACAAATTTCACTTGTACGGTAGCTAAACTGGTGTAGCTGCGAGGCTTAACTCACCAAGTACCGAATCAACCGGGTGATCGAATTCGAGAGCCAGCCAGATCAAGTTACTTTTTTACATTTAAAATATCCATTTATTTAATTCTACCGCTTACCTGTGACGCCACAACGTAGCAGTCGACAGAAACTGTAAAAAAAAAAAAATGTATTATATTAATTTATTATTAAAAAAATGTTGTGTCTATTTTGTAGTATCACATTTTCGCAATTTTTCAACTTATTAAAAATTGTTTAAATTGTGATTTGCGAGAAATTCTGACGTGATTGGGAAAAATGAAAGTTATTTTCGGATTCAGCGCTAAAAAATACATAGAAATCAATTATCAAAAGTTAAAAAACATTCCACAACCCAAATTTTGTTGCAGGTTTGTGTAATTAAAATATTATTTATTTCAATATTTAAAATATTATTATTACAATTGTGTTGTGTGTTTTAAATTGCAATGATAATGTATTTTATAGTAGCTTTACGTAGGTATAGTAAAACCCTTATTTTATAAGCCTTGTTTTCCTATAAAAAGCCTTATTTTATAGGAAATAAAATAAGGCTTTTGAAATGTAATATAACAAGACAATATAAAAGTTTAATTTAGTCGACAAACTTGAAAATAAAAGGTGAAGAACAGGTATGTTTGTGCCAGAATTTTCTGGAGAGACTAACTAATTCACCAGTTCGTCTCTGCAATAGTAATATTCAAAATTAGAATTATATATTGTAAATTCGAATAGTATTGGACGAAATATTTAATATTCGTCCATATCAATCAAATAATAAAAACTCAAAAAACATGATTATTTCTTCCTTATTCAATCAATTAATTAATTTACTTAAATCTATAATATTATTAATTGTTTTTTAATAATACATAAATACAGAACCTAATAATCTACAAGAAATCAGTTTGTATAATAATAATAATAATTAATTGAGATATTATTTATTTCTTTATTTTTTTTATTTTTTATTTTTTTGTTTATTTGACCGTGTAAGATCAGTTCAGTCAGTTTTTGGTCCGCTTTCTTTGAACATGTTGGCAGATTCATACTAAACTATCTCGTAACGATGATATCGTCGGCATTCTCATAACGTAGAGGAAGTGGGAAATTCTACTTTTTTTCATCCAACTCGTAATCGGTTCTGTATTATTCTTATAAACGGTTTCATTAGTAGCGATTCGCCAATCCATTCTTTTTTTATAATTTTTATTTATGTAAGTTCTGATAATCATACGCTCTGTTTTAATCGTTTAGTCACTTTTACCTTCGTTTTTAATTCTAATTAATGTTTCACGAGCGTAAAATTCTAATAATAATGTCTCATTTTCTCGTTTGTGAAAAGACAAACGAGAAATTTTTTTATTGTATGTTGATACGGTTAGAAAGAATTTGGGCGTTTCGAATTTTTAGGGCTCTGTTATTCTAAGAGGACTTTCTCTTAATTTATTATCTTTCTCTAGTTTTCTTGTTTAGCCTCCGGTAATTACCTTTCAGATAATACTTCAGAGGATGATATGTATGAGTATAAATGAAGTGTAGTCTTGTACAATCTCAGTTCGACCATTCCTGAGATGTGTGGTTAATTGAAACCCATCCACCAAAGAAAACCGGTATCCACGATCTAGTATTCACATCCGTGTAAAAATAACTTACTTTACTAGGACTTGAACGCTGGAACACTCGACTTCCAAATCATGACTTGGGAAGACGCGTTCACCACTAGACCAACCCGGTGGGTCAAATAATAATTAATTATCTATTATTTCGTCCAGGTATTTATAATTAATTTAATTTCTTTATCGTTAATTCTTATTTTATTTATTCATAATAGAACTAAAGCCGTTTTTTCTGTTTTGTCGTATGAAATTTTTAACCCAATTTTTCCCGCGATTTTTTCTAACATTATTATTTGCTTAAGTCCTTTCCGAGCATGGTACTTTTCGAGAGAGATTGACTAGGTTTCGTTTAGTAGATTCAGGTCTATACCTGGATTGCGGGGTTGATGACACGGTTGACCATGTCCTCCGTGTCTGTCCTCGGTACGAGGTTTAACGTACCAGAATAGTTAAAGAACAGAATAGTTAAAGAATCCAGAAAGGATCTCCGAGTTAATTGGAATGTCCATAGGGAATGGTCGAAAGTGGCTGGTTTCATCCATTTTCTTGCATTACGTAGATCGGCTGAAGGTGTTTAAACGGAGTAGGATCCCCGGGTGGCTAGGGTTTCGGCCGAGACATTTGATTGGCCGTGGGTAGGCGTTTTGGCAACGAGCCTTGGTTAATTCAAAAGCACTGATTGTTGAAGTCGAATGGCGAAGCCGCTGCCGGCGGGGGGGGGGTGACCGCTACCGAGAGCGTGGTAGTCCATGCAGCCGTGAGGTTGGCACTATCTTGCCGAGGGCGATCTTCAGGTATGATGTTTATAGTGGGTGATGGGATGTAGGTCCGAATTTCATTGTTACGTATAACACATTTTAAACGGTATGAGTTTATCCTTGTACTGACTCGTTAGTCGATGGTTGACGCATTTACAGTCACAAGCGTTGGTATTAAAACTAGACTGGATGCGGGGTTCGCGCTTCCGCGGACTCGGTTAGCTAGTTCAGAGGATGATATTGTAGGAAAAGAAGGGTGAAGATGTCCGAAAGAAGCCTAAAGCGGAAGGTGTTGCCTGAGGTAATAATTTTTACTGATGTAAAAGTCTGCCGAGACATCGGTGGTTTGCATCGGTGGCATCCCGACTGAGACCTGGCTGATGGCTGTGAGATGTAATCAGTTAGAAGGTCTGAAGACGACCTCCGGTAAAGTCCCTCAGGAGTCTGAACGGAGATGGTGGAGTGGCGACCAGAATCGCCGCAAGGTGATTGTCTTCCCTTATGCGGTTGGGATGTCTCAATCCAGTTTTTATGTTAAATGGTTCGGACATTTCTCCTCGAAATTTTACTTTAGATTTTGTGTTTTTTTGTACAGATTTTAGAATTTTGTACACGTCATAGGGTTTTTTGAAGTCAATAAATGTTATGAAAAGCTGTTTGGATCTTAGTTTGAAATATTCCATGATTAATTTCAATGTTAGAATTCGATCTGGACAACTTCTGTAAGGTCTGAAACCTTCTTGGTACTCACCTAGTTGCGGTTTCAGTATGCTTCTAACTATGTTTAGGATTACCCATGACAAAATTTTATATGTACAATCCAACAGAGTAATCCGTCTGTAGTTATTTGGATCTGTCTTGTCACCTTTCTTGAATAATCTGTGTTGTTCAGTGTTCTGGGAGTTTCTCGTTATTCCAAACTTTATTTAAATGACTGCGTAATTCTATGAGGGAATTATGGTTCGCGTTCTTCCACATTTCCGCGAATATTTGTATCTTCGCTACAAGTTTATAATTTTTCATTTCTTTTATCGCTTGTATCATTTCCTAGAATATTGGCGGATCAGTAGGTTTTGACAAGATTTTTGTGTTGGTTTCTACTTCTAACAATTTTTTCGGTTCTTCGTAATTTAAAATTTTATTGAAAGATTTGGCTAGAATTTCTGTTTTCTAAGTTATTACGAGCCAGTTTTCTATGCTCCTCTTTTAACATCATTGTTAAGAAATCGTATTTTGTATATATTTTCCGAATGTTTTATGATTATCTCGGGGTTTTATTTTTGTTAATCCTTCTTGAATTTGGTCTAGCATATTTATATGATAGTATCTTATTTGCGTTACGAATAATTTTGCTGGTGATTTTTTTTTTATTGTTCTTAAATTTCTATTCGTTTCTTCGGAATTTCTGTTTTGATGTTTTATCTACGATTAATGTCTTTTCTCTTCAGCTAAATCATATTCTGTATTCCACCAAGCATGTTTTTTCTTGGGTTTAAATGGCATGGGTCCTTTTGCGATGCGATGTTATTTATTTGTTTTGTTTTGTAGATAGATATGACTAAATGAAAACCGCAATTTAAGATATCGTAAATATTTATAATTTTTTTTTTAATATATTTATTTTATTTCTTTTAAGTATTTCTATCAGATTTTTCGTTATTTTAATTAATTATCAAAGCAAAAATTAAATCAACATCCTTTCAAAATTTCATACTACAGTAAAAAGAGATATATTTTTCCTTTTTATCTTTTTCAAATTGTTTATTTTTCATTTTTAATATAAACGTAAGATGTTTGTTTTGAGTTGATTTAAATGCAACTTACAATGTAGTAATACTCTTAAAGACGTAAGATGAAGATTAAAAAGGTGTGAGAAAAGGCTGTGCATGAAGAGCGAGGATTGAAACGGGTTAGGGAAGGGGAACGTTAAAAAGTATAAGAAAAGGATAGAAAGAGAATGGCAAAGAGCAATTATTTGAAAGGAAGCAAAAGATAAGCGAATATAGAGAGTGAGAAGATAGGATAGATGGCGGATGAGAGGTTGATGGTTGAAAGTATTCATTGCTATTCAGCACTACGTCAGCACCATAACCGTGACAAGAATCTATTGTGTTTCCCTCTACGTTCTCCTCTTCAGCGGGTACCAAACCGTTCCCCATTCCTCATCGGTAGCCTTTACCATCCGAATCCCTTCCCGCATCATTCCTTAAACCTTACCTTTCCTTACTACGCGTCTTCCTTTAACTCTTCTATGTCTAATCTAGTAATTATACTTGCCAATGAGTTTAATTAGGTTGCCGTGTTTTCTAATTGCATCTCTTTCATTTATATACTGTGCTATGTATCTACTGCTCATTCAGTAAAGTTATCTGGAACTGTATACAAAATATAAGCTTATGTACTCTGGATTTTATAAAAGCTCTTTCTTCTTAAACTATTCACTTCATTTACTTATTTATTTGTCGTGCTAAAATTTATCAAATGTTTCACATAAGTTTAACATTAATGTATTCATTTACAGTTAAATGTTTATTTTAATTCAAAATAGTATTTCGTTATTTTTCACGTGGCATTTAAATTTAACCTATTTAATTGACAGGTAACAGTCTTTGCATCTTCTCCTGCAAAAGAATAAATATTTTCCAGATTTTACATAGAATACTGTGCGATAGTTACTATTCAGAGTATAAAAGTTTGATTAACAGAGAAATTATTTCCAAATTGTACCCTTTGGCACCTGGGACCACCCCAACCATTTAAATTCGCGATTATCTGATTAAATTCGCGCTGATATCAATTGGCATATTCCGGTTTTGTTTTCTATAGTAAAACTTTAACTAAATTTAAAAATTAAATATTGTAATAATTAAAGTAAATAATATTAGTTGACCTAGCCATTGGATTTGTAATAATGTTGTAAACTATTTGTTATTAAATATATTATATATATTATTATTAGTGTTATTTATTATTGTGAAGGCTGTTATTTATTAATAGTGTTTATATGCTATTAATTTCATCATAAACTGTTTAAAGTTTGTTACTATTGGGTGTAATTCTGAAAGTAATACAAAAGAAAGGAAATTTACTCCGGAGTTTTTTACCTCCTTTTATTACTACCGCGATATTTTCGCTTTTGTAAATTTGATTGCTTGTAATTCGAATACGAACGCATTTATCGAGAAACGGTTTTCGTCATTGTTTTTCACTTAAATTTTACAATAAAATCGTGTATTACATGTCCACGTTCCTATTTAAAAAAAAAAAAACGTAACGTATATATATACGTTACGTTACATATATATATAATGTATAACGTATATATATACATATAACGTAACGTAACGGATCCAAGATGGCGGATAAAAATTTCAAACACATTATAAAGTAGTAATTTTGTATCAATGTAGATCCGCACTTGTTTCTAGCTCCTTGTATTCCTCAGTTTTGACATATGAAGCCCTTTTCTAGAAAGTATTTTGATGAGGTAGGCTCATCAGTACGGAGTCCTCCGAAAAGGCGTTTCTCCTGCACTGCGAGAAAGTACTAGTGCACCTTTGCTGATAACTGTTTTCATAAACTGGGACTGGCAGTTTAGTGCATTCACTACTCACGGAGAAAGGAACACTGTCATCCCTCAGCAGGTTTTAGTCAAATTAGTTATCGATAAAAGTAAAATATTATCTTATCGTTATTTTAACTACTATCACGAAAATTGTAATTTTAATTTAAAATGTACAAGATTGATTTGTTTGTTAGTTCCTTGAACTAATAAAAATATTTATTTATTTTTAAATAGTTGATTCATAAAGGATAAAGTAACAATCATTTTGATATAATAAATTGCTATTGTCTTAATCGTTACTAATATTTCTCAGTTTAGTGATTAGTTGAGATTTAAAATGCAAACCAGATTAAAATGTTTGGTAGTTCTCAAAAAGGCAATTTGATCTATATTTATTAATCCGGACCCCCTTTCAGGTAATACAAGATTTAACAAGAATTCTTGAATTCTCTAAACAGTTTGAGTTTGAGAGTTTATTAAAAACTCTTTAACAAGATGTTATAATACATTTTTTGATCATGTAAGACATCTTTTCTTTCATATTATATCAGAAGTAAAAACTGGCTTTTTCCTATTGCGTTACCATGAATAATTTATATATATATGAAGATCATATCTATATCATAGACGTAATCGAATGTTACTTAAATTTAATGCTTTTATATCTGTCCGTCTAAATGACAAGTCTACTTTGATTTGCCATTTGAAATAAAATTTTAAAATTGCAAAAATGTTTTTTTTTTAAGATCTACATTACGACAAAATTTGATAAGGTAACCTAAATTTAAATGTATAATAAATTATTAACTATGTTATGTTCTATGAATAAAAGTACGCAAGTTAAATTACAAATGTAAAACTAAAATTGTAAAAAAACATTAATGCTTTGGAAAAAGATTTTGGTATAATCTTTGACACACATCTATGGAAATCTTAATAATGTTATACTCTCTAGCTTTGTAAAACGTTTTTTTTTTTTTAATTTTAAATTTGTAAAAAATATCTCTTTTATGATTCTCCTAATTACTCAGTGTGATGAATAGAAAAATAAACCATAAGTTATTTTCGTTCAAAGAAAAAATTCCTCCAAACAGATCGTTCTCCCTCAATTTTTCTTAAGATTTTATAGAAAGATTGGCAATTTTTCCTGTTTTATTTTCTTTAATATATACTAAATATCTATCGTTTTTGAAAATGATATACATACTATGATATAAATCAATATCAATAGTATGTAATGATGTACATACTGTGATAAACAATATACATCTATGCAGAAAAAATTGTTATAAGTTTTACAACACAATAACCGTCTTCCATTTTTGTTGAAAATCCTATTTTCAACCATTTTCATTTGATATAATCTCCTTTTTTGTGCTCAGAGGGTAACAGCAATTCTGGTGGTTTTCATAACACAAAAAAATTAAAAAAATTCGTTTTGAAAACGGCGAAAATGTTACATACATTTTTACCCGTTTGAGTCACTCACGAGATTAAGATAAACCGTGTAATATAATTTTGTATGAAGAACAATGTTGAAGTTCTGGAATTTCAGAAGCAGAGACGAACATATTTTATATTTAGTCGAGTAAATCGTGCTAAATAGTTGCAACGAACCTTATATCTGCTGATTTACAAGGTGTATTAAACACAGTTTTTCCGATTTTTTAATTATTTCAATATCGTTGGTGTAGTGATAGTACCTCTGTCTTTCATTTGGAATATTTTGGGTTCGAATCCCGGCAATCTTGCATTTTGACGAGCTAAAAGAAAATTATTGTTATTATTAAAATAAAATTATCAAAGATTTTCATCATAAAAAGCTTACAACACAGAACGGTGGGTTGTTCCTGATGTACAGCTTACACACAACTTAATTAAAAATATTTATCATTTTATTTAAATATAATGTTTTTTTGTTTATTTAATTCAATGATTCTACCTAGAGCTCGCGCGCATACCGTGTCTAATTCGTTTGGGTGTGGCGGTAGCGGTATAGCGGCAACGGTCGGCAATAAATAAACTAATATAATTTCACAACTTCTATAGAACAAATTTCGCTTGTACAGCCCGCAGACTGATGTAGCAGCGAGGCTTAATGCACTAGATACGATTAAACCGGGCGATCGCGTTCAATATCCAGCCAGACCGAGTTATTTTTTCACATTTTGAATATTATGCATTTAACTCACCGGGCTGGTCTAGTAGTTAACTTGTCATCGCAAGTCAGCTGATTTCGAAGTCAAGAGTTCTAAAGTTCAAATCCTAGTAAAGGCAGTTACTTTAATATGGATTTGAATACTAGATCGTGGATACCGGTATTTCTTTGATGGTTGAATTTCAATTATCCACACATCTCAGGAATGGTCGACCTGAGACTGTACAAGACTAAACTTCATTTACATTCATACATATCATCCTCATTCATCCTCTGAAGTAATACCTTACGGTGGTTCTGAAAGCTAAACAGAAAAAGAGAGAATTATTATGCGTTTATTGAATTCTACCGCTCACCTGTGACATTACAACATAGCAGAAGACTAAAAGCATTTTCTAGGGTGAGGGTGCGATTTTCCAAAATTTTATTTTGCAGATTTGTTATTTTTTAAGTGTTAACAAATGTACCTAAGAAAAATATAACAACCTTAAGTAGGTGAAGGCTCCAGATACTGATGGGTGACCTTGCTCTAGTTTCACCCCCTTGACATTTTAAGTTAAAAATTTAATAGCATCAATGCCCCAAATATAGAAGTAATCTGACCAAGTTTGGTCAAAATCGGTCGCGTAGTTCTGAAGATATAAGGTGATTTAGAGGCCAACACCGGACACACGTACAAGCGAACATTAACATCCGGAAAATTTCTATTCGGTTTTTTGGGTTCCGTAAGTGTCAAAACGTCAAGATCCGGTGAAAACCGAATATGCCTAAATTAGACCGATTATAATACTTTCTCTTGAAGACTTGACCTATATCTCTACTATAGCGCTATCTAGACGGGAATTGTAAAAAAACACATTTTTTTATACGTGTAATTATGAGTCAGTTTTTCAAGTAAAAAAGTATTTAACTTTTAAAAATTTATGTAATATTTCATTTACCTAATATCAAAAAGAATCGGTTCTCGATCCTACAAGTTGTGCAGTTAAAATTATACAGTTAAATTATTTATTCTATTAATTAAATAAAAAACCAACACGGAGCACACTGAATATATTTTTTGTATTTTGTGCGAGATCATATAACGAAATTGTGCTGAGTAATAACCTTATAAATTGTTTGTTCTTTATTTGGAATTCCTAGTCGGTGTCTAATTTCGTATTTTATTAATATAAATTATTTAAAAACATATGTAATTTAGAATTTTTATAAAAAGTTAGGGTAAAAGTAATGTAAATTTTAATTTGTATAAGTAAAAACTGAAGAAGAGTAGACAAAAGTGTTTAATGTTGGATTTTTTCAGTATTATCAGTCACTCCCTTTTCTCGCTTGAACGCTTAAGTTCATTTTGAATTCCTTTTTTTTCTATCGGTAACTACAAAAATCTCTTTGTAACATTCAATTTTCTTAAACATCAAAGAATCAGATGTCGTCTGCTACACAAAGCCATAGAGATGTTAGTCATTTTTTCTTTTTTTTTTATTAAAATAAAATAATCATTTTTTTCCTTTTTTTATTAAAAGGCAAAAAGACCATAAATAATTGTAAAAAATTTATTTTACTACAACTAAAGTTTTAAAACATTAAAAAAATGTTTTTTTTAACTTATATAAATCTTTTAATTCCTTTTTTTATTTTAATGATATTAAATTCATTAAAATCTTTCGCAAATGAATTTTTATATTTTACATTTTTAACAGTAAATAAGAAATCCACACCTCTATTTTTTTTTTTTTTTTGTTAATTATCTGAATATTTTATCTATTAGAAAGAAAATTATTTGAAAATTTCTTTTTTAAACATAATTAGATCAATTTTCTCAAAAAAATTAAAAATAAATCTTATAGTTTTTAAGTTATCGATACATTTTATATCAATATTATGAATAATTATTTATACTTTACCTTTAAAATCGAAATATATTATTACATTTGTTAGACAATAACATTAACTAAAATAATAGTTTATTTACAGATAAAAAAAGTTAAAACATATGGTAAAAAAATAATCCCTATATTTTTTTAATAAAATAATAAAATAAAATCTTTTTAAAACTCGATTACTAGTAAACTTTAAATCACATATTATACTTTTATAATAGTTAAGAAAAAATCTAAGTACAGTGCCCATCAATAGTAGCCCAATTTGAAACAACATTAAGTTAGAGAAAGTGGTCATTTCATTAGTAGTATTAAAAATATTTATATGTTTTATTACACTTGAATATTTAAATTTTATAACATAACTTTGATCAGTTTCAGTAAATTTCGTTTGAATCCCAATTCCTAACAATCTCATGTAAGCGTTCTGAGACTGACAACATATTCATCTGGTTATAATAAATTTAATACTTATAAAATATTTATACTGGCCTGTCTAGCCACAACCTGGACCCTCGAGT
This sequence comes from Lycorma delicatula, assembly GCF_047948215.1. NCBI lineage: Eukaryota > Metazoa > Arthropoda > Insecta > Hemiptera > Fulgoridae > Lycorma > Lycorma delicatula. Next base: position 20,785,048 of record NC_134459.1, read on the forward strand.
CTCAGATCAGCCCAAGCAAATCCCGGAGCCAACTCAGGAGCTCTTCGGGGCCTCCGAGGCACCAAGGAGCTTCGAAAAGTATCGCTTCGCTTGCCATTCCCAATTTTTCAGGGGGACCGGCGCGTTGGACATCCTCAGAGCTTGTGCTTCGATCACCATTCCTATCTACCCAGAGGGCTTCATCCCCTGGATCCCCAGACTATACGTTATTCTCATCGTTGTGAGAATAACACTGATAAATATAAATTATTGTATTTAGACTTTATAAAAACCTAAAAGAGAAACTAAATTACAAAAGATAGAATAATAGTAACCAAAATATGCACTCCTTTAATGACGAAAAATTCATAACTTCTTTACAGTAGTGGCAGAAATATAACATATTTATATTTTTCCTTAATGAATATCTTTAATTCACAACTTCAACCTCCTTTTGGGTGAAGAAATATGGAATATGTTTAATTCTTAATTCTTAACATTCAAGGGAGTTACGGCCTCGGTCGATGGCTTTAAAACCTTACCTGGGGTAACACGAATGTATCGTGAAAATTTGAAAATAATCGGTCGGTTCTCGCGTGATACGATAAGAAACAGACAAACTATATATATATATACACACATTTCCGAATAACTGTGATCTATTAGATCGTGATTGTATCTGATGGATGTAAAAGTTAGCCTTTAACCTACTAACTACCCCATTAAATTATTGAAAATCGGACGATTGTTAGCAGAAATATTATAAAGCACCCCATTGTACTCCAAAAAACGCCTCAGGAGCACCCCGTTTGATGGTGACGATTGGTTTAGTCTCCCACGAGGTTATCACAACCTCACCACTCTAGCCTCACACACAGTCCCCACGGAAAGCGTTATTACTAAACAGATTTTTTTTAAATTTATTTAATATTATTTTATTTAACGTAAATTTAATTCCATTATTTTTTTTGGTTTTAATATTATTCATTCGTTTGATTCGAATTATTCAGTTCAAATCCAGCTCACAAAGTTAGAAGGACTCACAGTTCAATTCATTAATTCAGTTGATTAAAGTTTGTGCAACAATCGGTAAATCCATTACTACATGTATATATTTTTTTTAAATATTTTTCAAGATGAAATATATCTAAAAACCTTCTCAGTTATACTAAGAAACATGGGCAAAAATATGATTGCGATTGATCGAGTAGTTTTTTTTGTTTATCCCAAACAAACAAAAGCCTTCTTCCTCTTTATATAATAGTAAAGATTTATATTTAATAGTTAAATAAATCCTTTAATAATGGTTCCAAATCGGAGCATGATTATATATTTTTTTCATTTTAATTGATGTTTTCCGGTTTTATTAGGTTTCTTGAAGTATAACAAAAATTTAATAGTTGACAGTATTTTATTAATAGTTTAGTGTAAAGCTAAAAAATTTAACTATTTTGAATGGTTAATTACACGCGTTGTAGAGATTGGAAGAATGGAGAAGCAGTCCTCACTAGTAGTGCATTTCAGTCACTTTGGGGGATGTGAAGCGCTGTGCACGCGCTTTCACTTTTGTAACGTTTTAAAAAAAAACGGTTGTCTGTTCAGTTTCGTGTCCTCCTTATTAATGATAAACAAACTACGTAACTCTTTTCTTGTTATTTTATGTAAGGCATATAAATAATATGTTAATCAAGTTGAGTTCAACAGCTATTTTATAATATATATTTTGCCTTCATAATATTATTGCTAATTAATTCAGTTCATTTAAAGAAGTATTAATATTCAATTCAATTCAATTAAAGATGTAGTTAAAGTTAAATCAGTTCAGTAAAAGATGTATTTAAAGTTAATTCAGTTCTGTTAAATATGTAACTTAAATGTGAATCTAAATAAAATACTTTTATATAATACTTCTTAAAATATAAATATTGTACTTGTACATCAAAATTAACCTTAACGATGTGAAATAAGTTACTAATAATACAATATTAAAATAAATGAAATGTATCTAAATCTGTTATAAATAAAATAAAATAAACACACTAACACGGTATTTATTGAAAGACATTAATGATCCAGCGCATAAGTTCTGATTACTGGAAGTTGCGTTTAGGCACAGTTATTCGAAAACTGTCGTCCTCATACAATAGATTATATCAAAATTTAAAAGTTGGCTGCCACGTCCTGGGATTTTTTCTTAACACGATCACGTTAAGGGTGAGGAATTCTAGGAAGAAAGCATCAGCATCAAAAAGTAAACCAACGTGGAAACCGATAACATCAGAGAACATTGAACAAGTAAGGGAGAAGATTGAAGCTAGTCCTCTGTGTTCGGAATGTTTCCTCCGTTCTGAACATTCCCAATCGTACTGTTTGAAGAATATTGCATTCTGATTCTGAATTTCCATCCTATAAACTGATATTTATTCAAGAATTAACCACTCGTGATCGGTAACAAGCCAAGTTTTCACAGAAAATATTGAAAATTACCGAAAGCACAGTAATTGTCACGATTGACGAAGCCCATTTCCATCTATCGGGTGTGTTAATAAACAGAACTCTCGGTATTAGCCCGACAAAAATCGAAAAGCATCGACTTCAACCCGTTGTGTATGAAGTCACCCCACATCACACCACAGTGTGATGTGGGGTGATGAAGTCTGGGTTGATCGACCCACACTTCTGTGAAGAAGACGGTCGGACAGGTACAGTGAATGCAGTATCGTACACTTGCTGTTTATGGCGACAAATAAAATCTGTTTTAACAATAATTAAAGGTGCAGTCGCTTAATAGACATGATTAAAAACATTTTTAATCAATTTTTATTCAATTTGAACAGCTGTTCAACAATGATGTGTTTTTAATCATTTTTACCACCTATTTTGTAATAAATAAAAATGTGGTTTATCTGACATTAATGTTTTCATTTGAAAGCTGCTAATTTGTTTCTATAAATCCTACAAGTGAAATTTTCACAGAACATGTTTACAACCTTCGTTTAAAAGTCTGTATAGTTTCATTAGAATCGATGGGGGAATGGGCGAGTGAAATTAAATCAAGAGCATACTTCTTCAGTGACACATATATACATATTTATAAAGTCTGTGACACTCCCAGTAATGTAAGGATTCCAAAACAGGATCATACATCTAAATCGGTTCAGCCGTTGTGCTGCTACGGTGCGACAAACATACATACATACATACTTACCTATATACCCTAATTATATACATTAAACTCTTTTTGGGCAGTTGTGTAAAAACATTAGTAAGAGGGCAACTTCACACGTATAAGATTCGAGGTTTCCGGATCATTCAAAACTAAGCGTTGAAATGCGAGTTATTCAAAAACGATTCATTCATCTGAAAGATTTTTCAATTTTTTTAAACTTATATATATATACACACCCACACACATATTTATACAGCCTATGACAGTCCTGGTAACGTAAGGATTCCAACGCGGGGTCATACATCTAAATCGGTTCAGCTGTTGAGCTGCTACGAAGGAACATACATACACCCTAAATACATTACATACTGTCACGTTTTCGTGGCTTGATCAGGATATTGAGGGACTGACAAATGAAAATGTTTATATAATTACAATTTATTGGTTAAAAACATAAGTAAAACAAGGCAAATCATTAATACTAATAATAATAATATTAATGACAATGGTAAGAAATAATTTAAAAAAGTATAGTAATCACAACCACAATAATAATAACAACAGACAATAAAAAAAATCACACAATAATATTTAGAATAATGACAATAATGGCAAATCAACTTGGGTAAGTCAGCTTGGAAATCAGTCGTATTTGGAAGTTGAGAGTTCCATCGTTCAATTCCTCGTAAAGACGAGAAGTTAAATAATAAAAAAGAAGTTAATAGTAAATAGTAATAGTAAAAAAGAAGTTAAATAATAATATTTTTTTAAAATATCAGTAACAAACAAGTAATCATAAATAATAATAATAATAATAATAAAAACAGAGATTACATACAAAACAGAATTTAAAGTAATCGTCAGTAAATTCATAAATAATGAAAAACAGAATCCAGTCCCATTGACAAAAGACATAGCATGACAGCTAGTCTTAACACTTTTAACCACTAGTCTAGTATTAACAACAATAATGCAATACGTAAGACAAGTATAAAGTTCTTTCACTGCAAATACCTTTGCTGTTCACAAATAAAAGTACCCTAACAGTTTATGAATGAAATTTTTAGTACATTATCCCTTTCATTTATAGTCTTACAGTAACTCACCGAAACATTACTTGTAACGTTACCTTAATCGCGCCAACTTAGTTCACTTTGAAATTTGCTTCTTCACTTACCTCCTTGCAGATTTACAACATAATGTCTCGGTGAGCGTGATTCGCAAAATTCACATCTCGCAGACTGACATCGCAGATTCTCCTCGCGGAACCGACTTTTAACTGGTCGTCCCCAGAGTATTTATACTCCTAGCCTCTTTACCTACCGGTCCGGACCCTACTCGAAGCGTGAGAACGATCGACAGAGTCCTTTCGTCCTCATGCATTCCTAACCTTGGTCCGGTAACTCTTTTCATGGAACGAAATTCTGTTTAGTGTGTCAGTGGGAAATATTACAAAAGACGATCGTTAAACGGACCTGTTACCTTTACTAAAAGAGTTTCTTTTAGCCCCTTTCTGAATTCCTCCCAATTATTATATTAATTATTACTTTTATGTTGTTGTAATATAAGTTATATAAATATAAAATAACTGAGATATTTAGCTCTACTAAAAGATAAAAATCTGAAGTGTAATAAGAAAGAATTAGATCTTATGAAAAATGACTTTCATTGCAAATTACCAGTCAGAGCGGTTCAGCAAATCGTCAACGAAGGTTGTAAAAGAGATTGTCATGAGGTATAACAGTGGTTATTAAGTATGATTCAGACCGTATTAAACTTGAAATAACGTTACAAAATGACTAATAAAAAGTTAAATTTTACTGCTGTAGATTGATACAGATTACAGCAACAGGAAATAATAACCCACGGCGTTTATTGAAGGGTGGCAACTTCCATCTATATAAATGCAAATAAACTGAAATTAAATATCTTTTCATCTAAAATTAAGCAATTTTTTTTTCTTTAATACCAGTTACGTGTCTGTATAAGAATATTATGATATTATAAAAAATTCTCATAACGTCTTTGTATAGGTTCTTAAGTAACATTGAATAGAAAAGTTTTTCTCTATTTATTTATGAATATACATTATAAACCTGAGAACTAGTTTTAAATTAACGTATTTTATTATTAAATTGATAACAATATACTGTTTCGAATCGTTGAATTATTAAAAAAACTTATTCAAAGATTAACCGGAATTTATTATGTTAGCTATAAAGAAATATTTGAATAGACAAATATAGTGTTGTTCTATTTTATGACAGTTTATCTAAAAACAATTTCCTCTAACCTTTAAAAGTATAATAGCTTCTTTTCTTATCTTATCTTTTTAAGTAAAAATTAACCATTTTTATTTTCCCTAGTTAAAATAGCTGTATTAAATGGGGAAGTATCGTGATCATATCAAAAATGGGGTACTAGGTTTTTCAAATCTTTACGTTTTAGAATTAAATTTGTTCCTCTAGTCCAAAAAAAAAAAAAACATATGAATAAGCTTACTTACGTGTGTCGCATGCTTATGGTCATATAGCTGAGGCTAACCAAACCGATTTTGTAAAATTTGGTACAAATATATCTATATATAGGGCAATGATCATATTATTTTTTTTTCAAAATTTGTGAGTGGATTGGGGAAAATCTCGAAAAAACCAATTTCGATGATTTTCTGCAGAATCATTTTAGAGAAAACTTTATTAAAGCAAATTCGTTACATACTGATGAAGGAAACCGCCGAAGATAGCGACAACGATGAAGGAAGAAGCCCAGCAGTCGTCTGAAGGAAGAAAGAGAAGGCCTGCACTTTCCCTGTGTTGCCCTTTTCTTGGCTCATAGGTCTTTCTAAGATTATCGTCTGTAATTTGCAACCGAAACAATGAAAATGGAGGCTAAAGAAGAAAGAAAAAGGAACTACATCCCATGATATCAAACCCGGTCCGATCGTGATACGGATGATGGCAAAAGATGGCAAAAGTGAAGAAGAGTTTATAAAACCTAAATTTACCAACCTTACAATTTTGGTCCGTCGTTAGCATGTGCGACTCCCTTCGGCAAAGGGAATGCATTGCATTTTCCAGTAACTAGGATCCCATAAGGCTCATTCCTGCTAAACCGAAACGCACTACCACTGACAGGCCTTCAGTGGGCGAACTGAAGGGAAATTGTGCGAATATATTGCTAGATTCCCAAGGTTAGTCCAAGTAATGATTTATATGATCTGTAAGTATCGAAACGCAATCTATAATTCCGTTCATAAATAAAACAAATATAAACGATATTAACCAAACAAATATCCTTCCGGTAATATGAAAAACCCAGCAGGAAGGGACTGTTGTCCAGGTTTTGCGATAATAGGGATATGCATCCCCCTATCCTTGCTTCCCATTCCATTATTATCTGCATTGCATAAAGAAGTAAGCCAAAAAAGACGTTTCATCAAATATCAAAAATTGAAATATGTGGGGTTTCCTCTATCTTCCTTCGGTTTAAATATTTTACAAAAGTTTTTTTTTTTGAAAATTTGTACTTCATATACATTTTTTTGTCTTCAGTCATTTGACTGGTTTTATGTAGCTCTCCAGGATTCCCTATCTAGTGCTAGTCGTTTCATTTTTTTGTAACCCCTTCATCCTACAACCTTAACAATTTGTTTTACATATTCCAAACGTTGCCTCTCTGCACAATTTTTTTTCTTCTACCTGTCCATCCAATATTAAAGCGAAAATTCCAGAATGGCTTAATATATGGCCTATAAGTCTGTCTCTTCTTTTAACTATGTTTTTCCAAACGCTTCTTTCTTCATCGATTTGCCGCAACACCTCTTCATTTGTCACTTTATCCACCCATCTGATTTTTAATATTCTCCTGTAGCACCACATTGCAAAAGCTTATAATTTTTTCTTCTCCGATCGTCCAAGTTTCACTTGGACTTTGTATAAAGCTACACTCCAAACATATACTTTCAAAAATCTTTTCCTGACGTTTAAATTAATTTTTGATGTAAACAAATTATATTTCTGACAAAATAAGAAGGCCCAAATAACAAAATTTTTCTACCTCCATAATCTTTTCTCTTCCTATTTTTACATTCAGTGATCCATCTTCGTTATTTCTACTGCATTTCATTACTTTCGTTTTGTTCTTGTTTATTTTCATGCGATAGTTCTTGCGTAGGAGTTCCTCCATACCGTTCATTGTTTCTTCTAAATCTCTTTACTTTCAGCTAGAACTATTAACTTCATATATACAGGTATCAAAAAATGTAAAATTTTTTAAAATTACAGATCGTAGACTTAAAATGCAAAAAATATTTTGAAACTTTTCTTATTTTGACTTTTATTGAGTCAGTTTTTAGATCTAGAGAAAACTTTATTGAAATTTATTAAACTTATAAACCTATCGATGAATATTTATAAAAATGGTTTTCTTTATATTAATTCCCCACCACTAAAAAAAAAATTATATTTATCTCCATCAGTTAAAAGACTATTAAAAACTAACGTTATTCTGTCTGCTACATTATATTCCTTCATTATATATATAATTTACATTATGCAATTCTCTTTTAACTTAATATTTTCGTTAGGGATCACATATTTATAAATAAATTTTTCCTAAATTTTCCCCACAGAGTATGGAAGCCCCTAAAGTAAAAAGTATTTTATTCGAAGTTTGTGAATTTTGATGCTTAAAGTTTATTTTGCTAATCATGTCTGGACCAGCGTAGCTGGAAATACTGCAATACTTTGCCAACGTTTTTTTACTTTGATGTAAATATTTGTAACATCAATATGAATTTATTCAAAATCAGTCACCATTTATTTTAACAATTGTTTAATTGAAATATAATTTCATTTATTAATTAATTTTCAAATTATTCTACTTGAAGATAGACATCAGACTAATCTAAATTTCACCACCTTATCTCTCTATCTACTTTTAGCCCGACTTTTTGAGATAGTACCACTTTAACAATCAAATTACAACGAAAACATGTAAATTTAAATCAACATGAAGAACAGCTTTATTTTTTAATAATGGTTTCAGTTGCATATCAGGAAATTGTTACGGAATCATCTGGTCTAGCAGTCAGTAGGAAGATTCCTTGATCAATTCTATGCGAGAATCAAGCCACGATAACTTAAAAAACACGATAACTATATTTGCCAATACCTTTAAGGCAACTTAGCCAATTAGGAGTCTCCCATGATTGCATTACGTTTAAATTCATGCATAATTAATTGCGCAGGTTAGAAAACTGTTAAAAGAGTTAAGCAGGCGAAATTACGAAAAAAAGGAAGAGATGCTTAACTACTCAACCATCCAGCACAGCCGACCAATACGGATAGGCCTCGTCGTCGCTTCACTCTAGCGAACCGAAACGGTTCTTTTTATAACCATTACGAGGTAATTTTTTCCGAGCCAGATCAGCTGTTATTATGTTCAGCTATGAGAGGTTCACAAACCGAACAGTTTTTTTTTTTTAGCTGTTTTTTTTTTAGCTAACTAGACCTGGATGTTCCTATCTCATACGCATCTGCTGACTAACCGGGCAGCCGACTTTAGTAAAAGTTTATTTTTAAAGCAACCAATATTCCAGACGTCTTCTGTCATGAAACTATCGGCTCTAGGAGCGTTAAAGTATAGGGTTGGTGAAGATGGTATCGAATAACCGAACTAACCCTTAAAAATTAATGTGATTAACAAATTATATATATATATATATAATTTCAAATAATAGAATAGCATCTTGATGTCAGCAATCAGAAATATTTTTAAATGTAATAAAATAACGCAAAAAATATATCTTTTCTTTTTCTTTTATTTTTTTTTAAATTATTTTTAAAATAATGAGGTATCTGATATTGAAACAGAGCGGATAATGCTGCTCAAGATAATCGGTTAATATACTAATAATAAACTACCTAAAAATGTTCAAAGAAATATTTTATATTCGCTCAGGCGGAGATAAAGTTTGATCATATTCTCCAGCAGAGATTCCTTTTATCGAGAATAATTTTCTAGTTACTTTTATTGGATTATCCTAGCTTAATGAAAAAAAAAAACCTCTTGAAGTAAATTCTTTTCTTTTATACAGAAGGAAAACGTAGACAAAAATTCTTTAATTCGAAAAAATTCTACTTTATTATAAATTAATTTTTTTCGGTTTAAGAAAACAATTTCATAAAATAGCATAAAGAAGGTTGCTTTGGATCTGACAAACATCATCTTATAGGAATTTTTAGCAAAGAATTTAAAATTTCTAAAGATTTAGATTAGTTATTACTCGTATTATGATTTGTTAAAAATATTTGTAGGTCTAGTCAAAGCTCACCTAGAAACCATTGCCAAAGTATACAAAATATTTAATTTTTTTTTTTAATTAGATTGGAAGGGTAATTATTTTACTAATTGAAGACTTTGGTGACAGTCTCTTTGTAGGACTTTATAAAATTCTTAATTACATGAAAATTATGATAAGTTATAAGATACAAATTACTACCTACAACAGGCAGGTTGACGTATGATAAAATTTTCTAAAAAATATATTAAAATATCAGACAGAAGACTTGACCAAACCAGATGGAAAATAGGGCAGTTTTTACTAATAATGATGACTTAAAAATTATTTTTACGTGATAAAATTAATGGAATGACTTTTTAATATTAACTTTATTAAAAAAAAATTATAAAGAGGTCACATCACTCAGTAGTTTATCCTGATGTATATTTTTGTTAAAATGCATATATTGGTGTGAGATGGGTAAAATAATGTAGAAGATGATGGTACGATTGGGAAGTGGGAAGGACTGTTTATTACATGTCACAGTCAGCACATGCGATTCCCTCCTGCGAGGGGAATACATTGCATCCTTCAACAACTATAGTTCCCGATGAGGCGCATTTCTGTTAGGCCGCAAGACGTTAGCACCGAAAGGACGTCAGCGGACGGACTGAAGGGTAATCACGCCGGGAAAACGAAGGACATATGCGGCTAGTTTCCCAAGGTCAGCCCCGGTAAATCCTTTTCAGTCTGATCTAAAGGATCGGAACGCAATACACAACTCCATCCATAAATAAATAGGTAAAGAAACAAATTAAAAATATAACTGCCAATTAAACAATTACCCGCCCGATAAAAATAATACACATCAGCATGGGAATTTTGTTCAGTCTCTGCGATTAGTAGGAAGTTACATAAAAACTCCTACTATCCTTGCGTTCGGTATCGTCGCCAGTCTGTGTCGAGCATTGTCTTTTAAACAGGGTTGCGTAATCATGTATTATTGTTTGATAAAATGTGGTTTACTGTCGTACGAACGTGTATTCGTGATGGAAACTTTATGTAGAAACGAAATCTCAGTGTCGGAAAAGGTGCAGAGAGAAATTTGAAAAGAAGGTCACCACTGAAAACTGTTATTCAGAAGTTAGTTAAAATATTTCGTGAAACAGGTTCGGTGTTAGACCAGAAAAATTTCCTGCACAGATCAGTATTAATTATGCAGATCGTATAGGACATTAAAACGGCAGTTACGAAATCTCTTCATAAATTTCTACAGTGGATGAACCGAGAACATATCACTAGGTTCAGCCCACAATCCAGTCAGGAGAACGCTGACATGTTATCCGTATCAAATGCAGTTTTACATGAGCTAAGTAATGCTGATTAGACCAAAAAGTTTAATTTTCTGCCAATGGTACAAGGATTTGATTAGAGGCAACATTGGTATTTTAGATCAAGGGTTTTTCACAGATGAAGCGCGGGTTTCAACTTGGTGGATATGTTAATAATCAAAACTACCTGACTAGGGATACTGAAAACTCACATTTTCTTTGAATTTCTCCTATCCCCACAAAAAATAGATGTCAGGTCTACAGTTTCAAGCCGACGAATAATAGAACTCTTGTTTCTTGAAAAACCTGTGGAAGCTTCCATTTACCAAGAAATAATCCAACACGTCATAGCCTTACAACAAGAGGATAAGTGTGACTGTTGGTTGCAACAGAACAGCGCCACTTGCTATGCAGCTCGCTCTACTAAGGAGATGCTACAGGGTTCTTTCAGTGGAAGATTCATTTCTAAACAATTGTGTGCACCAAAATCCCTTGATATGGCCAGTTCAGACTTCTTTCTGCGGAGCTATTTAAAAAAAAATGTTTATAGGAGCAATCCACAACCGTGCAAGAATTGAAAACGAATATTACCAATGTCATCCAGGATATAGACAGGGTTCAGCTAACAAGAGTAGCCAGGAACATGGTCAAACATATTGATAAGTGCACAGAAGTGTTGGACATCGTTTTCAAACCTTCTGTAAAATATTATGTAAATATTTGAGAATATAACTTTTATTTATATAACTATAAGTGATAATTTTCTTACTATGTGTGGCTACATAAGACCTAAAATTTGATCTTCAATTAATGATTAGTTATTTTTATGATTCTTGAATTATTACTTATTAATTACAATTAATTCTAACTTCAAAAAAAGTGTTATAGTCATGATACCAAAGAAAGCAGGGACAGATAAATGTGAAGAATACAGAACAATTAGTTTAACTAGTCATGCATCAAAAATCTTAACTAGAATTCTATGCAGAAGAATTGAGAGGAGAGTGGAAGAAGTGTTAGGAGAAGACCAATTTGGTTTCAGGAAATGTATGGGGACAAGGGAAGCAATTTTAGGCCTCAGATTAATAGAAGAAGGAAGATTAAAGGAAAACAAACCAATATACTTGGCGTTTATAGACCCAGAAAAGGCATTCGATAACGTAGACTGGAATAAAATGTTCAGCATTTAAAAAAAATTAGGGTTCAAATACAGAGATAGAAGAACAATTGCTAACATGTACAGGAACCAAACAGCAACAGTAATAATTGAAGAACATAAGAAGATGCTACGATTTGCTGATGATATAGTAGTTCTAGCCGAGAGTAAAAAGCATTTAGAAGAAACAATGAACGGCATAGATGAAGTCCTACGCAAAAAAAAGAACAAAACAAAAGTAATGAAATGTAACACAAATAACAAAGATGGACCACTGAATGTGAAAATAGGAGGAGAAAAGATTATGGAGGTAGAAGAATTTTGTTATTTGGGAAGTAGAATTACTAAAGATGGACGAAGCAGGAGCGATATAAAATCCCGAATAGCATAAGCGAAACGAGCCTTCAGTAAGAAATATAATTTGTTTACATCAAAAATTAATTTAAATGTCAGGAAAAGATTTTTGTAAGTGTATGTTTGGAGTGTCGCTTTATATGGAAGTGAAACTTGGACAATCGGGGTATCTGAGAAGAAAAGATTAAAAGCTTTTGAAATGCGGTGCTATAGGAGAATGTTAAAAATCAGATGGGTGGATAAAGTGACAAATGAAGAGGTATTGCGACAAATAGATGAAGAAAGAAGCATTTGGAAAAATATAGTTAAAAGAAGAGACAGACTTATAGGCCACATACTAAGGCATCCTGGAATAGTCGCTTTAATATTGGAAGGACAGGTAGAAGGAAAAAATTGTGTAGGCAGGCCACGTTTGGAATATGTAAAACAAATTGTTAGGGATGTAGGATGTAGAGGGTACACCGAAATGAAACGACTAGCACTAGATAGGGAATCTTGGAGAGCTGCATCAAACCAGTCAAATGACTGAAGACAAAAAAAAAAAATTACAATTATTTTTATAATTATTTATTTTTATTTAAAACGTGCATCCATGAATTTAATTTAAAACACTTTTCCGTTTTCTACAATAAATCTCTCATTTCTTATTAACAATGTTATGTACGTTTTCCTGTACAATTATCAAAAATATTCATGTAGTTAAAGTTGAGTAAAGTATTAAATAGAAAATTGTTTCGTTTAGTCAGTTTTATAAAAATTATTTTTTATTTTTTGATTATTTTATAAGTAAATTGAAATTACTTTATACTCCGTATAAAAAATCACTTGTTTTACTGATGAGTAAAAATGAAGTCTATGAAATGTAATAAGTCGTCAAATCACTTTGATTTGAAGTTAAATATTTCCCAAGATTTGCATTCTTTACCGTCTTTGTTCTCGATAGTTTTTTATTTCAAATACAACAAGATTTTTTTTTACTTTCCCTTCCAGATAGCTCTAGAAGGGAAAGTATTATAATCGGTCCAATTTAAGCAAATGCGGTTTTCACCGGATCTTGACGTTTTGACACCTAAGCAACCCAAAAACCCGGATGGAAATTTTCCGGATGTTAATATTCGTATGTACGTGTGTTCGATGTTGGCCTCTAAATCACCATATATCTCCAGAACTACTAGACCGATTTTGATCAAACTTGTTCAGATTACTTCTACATATGTCATTGATACCATTAAATTTTCATCCTAAAAGGTCAAGGGGTGAGGCTGCAGAGCAAGATCACCCTCAGTTTTTCGAGATTTCGCCTAAGGTCATATTTTTTTTAGACACATTTGTTAACAACTAAAAAATAACAATATTTGCAAAACAAATTTGTGTGAAATCTCATCCCTACCCCCAAAAAAGCACTAACCATTGAAGCTTTATTGTCATAACTATGATGGTCAATTTTCATTCTGGTTTCTTCTATTGTCATGTAATTAATTACGCATAAAAATTAATCTTGACTAAATTGGAAGCTCCAAACCCCACCATTCGACCATTTTTTTAACATTTTCTTCTTTCCCTTTTTTTCTTGTAATCAAAACTGCTTTAAAAAAAAATTATGAAATTGAACTTTGACTCCCATTTTGGGGTTCGCGCAAAAAAGTAAAAAACATCGCCGTGTGAGGTATCAATTTATACATTTTCAAGGGCGCTGAAAACGATTTTAAAATTTAAAGATGTTGAAAAAGAAGCTGTTTTTAGAAATACCAGATTTGAAATTTGCTGTTTTAACCTCAAGCCAACATTATCTTGTAATTATAACGTGGGAGTTTTTTCAATATGCCATTAATATATTGATTATATTTTATTTATAAATAGCCGCGTGATGATAAAGTCCTACAACTGTGTTGTCAGCTTTTTAAATATTAATGACTTTTACATTATATTCAGAATAAAAATTGCAAAAAAGATCAATGTGTTCAGTAAAAAAATTTGGATCCGATTCAATTTGGCCCCGTTGATCAATTAATATTTTTACCTCAAAAATTATTTAGTATTATATTTATAATTGAGGGGGAAAAAATCAAAATGTTTAATATAAAAATGTGGGTCCCGTTTCACTCCCTTATCAATAACTACCTCGTGAACAGTTTTAATAACAATCATTACTTGAAAAACAAATAAATTATCATAGATTATAAATAATTATGTCATCTACATTAATTAATACTAGATACAGTTAGATTTTTAAACTTTCAAAAATTAAAATTAAAAAAAAATTAATATTTTAAAAACAGATCCTATTCATCCCCTTATTTTTTTAGGCTTAAAAGTTTAATTATTGTCTTAATTATATTCTTCAAAAAATCGGCCGAATTTGATGCAATATAATTCAACAAAGCTAAAAAAAAAAAAACTTATAGTTTACAAAAAACAATTATTGGCACCATAATTACTCTTTAATTCAAAGGTATTGAAAATCAGTTAAAAGTTGAGATATACACATCCAAATATTTCTATGAAACTTCAACTTTTTTGGTCAAAATGTTTTGAGATATAAGGTAATATCTGTTAACAAATAATGTTGAATATCCTCTCACCAATAAATCTGACCTTATTTAACGTTTGAAATATTAGATTTTTTAATATGCAATGCAGTAAAACTAATTTTATTTTTCTACGACTACTGTAAAAAAATTAAAAAAATTCATAATAATGAAAACTACTTTTAATTTTCTTTAAAATTTAATTTAAAACCCATATACGCAAAATTTTTAACTCATTTTCTAAGAATTTATGTTGAATCACGACGGAAATAATCAAAATTTTGGGCAACTTACGTAAGGATATAGAACTTGCAGAATTTTTTATAGATATTTTTGAGTTTTTTTTTTACTAGAAGAGCATGGACTTGAAAAGTCGACATTTGAAAAATCACCGATATCCAAATTTTTTCTGATCGATATACTTTTCCTTTATAGCTATTAAAGCAACATCAATAAAATTACTGCCCGAAAACTAAAGATATGCTTTAATGTTACGTTAAGAATTTTATTATTTTTTTTTTATGTTCATAGGGAGATGACATCTTTAATTTTTTTTTTATTATTTTTTTTTTTTATGTAGCATAATCTTTTTTTCTATATTATATTATAAAAAGTTGTAATATTTTATTTTGTAGAATTTAAGCTGTATAATTTACAATTCATAATATAAAATTTTAAATAAAAACTGTAATTTAGTTATTTTTGTATTTTATCGAAAAATAAGAGATAAAATTAAAAATGTAATTTTCCAATTTTTACATTCGTTATTTCATTCCAATTCTATAGAAGCAGTATCAGACAAAAATGATTATGTATAGTGAATATACCATTTTCAGCATTTATTGAGGTAGAATAGAGAGAAACCACAAATAAGCTGTTACGTAAGTAATTCCTGGAATGTTGCTTATCCGATGCTCGTAATTTAAAGCATTAGAGTCCGAGCTCCCCGTCACCAAACACTAAGTAAACTTATAAAGATTTTCGTATAGTTCATTTTAAGACCTTTACATAAATAATGACCTCTTATACAATTTGAATTAATTGGTCGGAAGAAACCTGTCCCATCTACTACTTACTTTCTTATCACCGGTTTTCAATTGTAGATATTTGATTTTCTGTAATTTTGAATTATGTAATCGAATAACAAAGTACGTTTATTGTGTTCAAACAATGAAAGTTTTTCATTAATAAGATAAAATTACATTTTTTAAATAAAAAAAATTCCTTTTGGCACGCCGGAAGGCGGAGATAAATTTCACCGGTGCTAAGGAGAGAATAAAAAAGATTTCCATCTTAAAGTTAATAAAAAATTCAAATTTACTCAATACGACAATGACTGCTTGTGAAAAAAGTTTCACATGTTTAGCATACGACAAGCCCATCTTCTTACAATTCCAACAAAAGTTTGGTCATCCCTTGCCGTAAGAGTTTGTCATATCAAAAATTGTTACAGACAAAGATTTTAGGTAATGTTTAGAGGACTAACGACTAACGATTCGATACTGTGCATATTAAGGTAAATATGGTTTTTTTGTCTTCGAAACCCCATTTTTTTACCCCCTGGGCCAATAATTTGTGATATAAAAATTGTTACATACATAAGTTTTAGGCCCTTATTCAAAGAATAGTAGGAAATTTAAACTAATTCGGTATTTTACTTAATAAAAAAGTTATAGTAATATTTTGTTTTTTCGAAAAAGCCCACCCATATCACCCCCCAATGGTCTGATTTTTCCCATTAACAAAATCGTATGAGATTTTTTATTGTTATATTTTATGTATCAAATTGAAAGTGAATAGCGCAAAAATACGGCAGTTATCGTGTCCACAAGAAAGCGAAATATATATGTAAACTTTTGAGCCGATTGTAGTTTTGGGGTCTGAAGGATGTGAAACGCGGAGATATTCCGAGAGTTGAATCATGGTACCAATTATAATAGAGCTACCTATTATTATTTAATAGAGATTATATTTAATAGTTACCTATTGTTATGAAATCTTCCTAAAACATTAGATTGTCCAAAAATATAATTAAATAAACTATTTTGTAATTTGGGGGGTTTTAACCACATACAACCCCTTGAAATTGGATAATGCATTCGATTTGAAAAATAGATATTTTACATAAAAATAAAACGAATAATTTATTTTTAACTATTAAAGATCTTTTATTGATTTTGTATAAACATCGATTTAAGACCATACCGTTTATATGTAAACATCGGACCTTTAATTATTAAATACCAAGTCGTTATTTTCAAGCCATTTAAATATAAATTGATGCATTGATATTAAAGTTTAATCTGCCCTATCCTATTCGTATTGCATTATAATATAACATTATATAAATTTGTTTTTTTATTATAGTTTATTATATATAGGGTATCATTACACGTGTATTATTCGTATGTTTTTATAAGATATATTTTTTAATATTACGTTCTATTATATATTATATTAATGTTTTATCTCTTTAATTTTTAAATAGCAAATGTAACAATATTTTTATTTTTACTTTAGACAGGAATACTCGTTTATAATTATGTTTTATAATATGTGACAGTAGAATATAAACAACAACATATATATATATATATATATATATATATATATATATATATGTATATGTATGTATCCTTTTACTTCAGTGTTACTATCTTTTTTTCTGTTTAGCCTCCGGAACCATGTAAGGTATTACTTCAGAGGATGTATGAGGATGATATGTATGATTGTAAATGAAGTGTAGTCTTGTACAGTCTCAGGTCGACCATTCCTGAAATGTGTAGTTAATTGAATCCCAACCACTAAAGAACACTGATATCCATTATCTAGTGTTCAAATCCGTAAAAATGTTATTCTTGCCTTTGCTAGGATTTAAACCATAGAACTCTCAACCTCAAAATAACTGATTTGCGATGAGGAGTTAACCACTAGATCAACCCGGGGGGTTTACCAATTAAGCATGCTGCTCTTGAAGATCTGCGGAATCGAATTGTTAGATCAGTGAATTCAATAACCAGTTAAAAATAAAAATAATTTGGGGCCAATTAAAATAATTAACTGTTATTTATAAATCTCGATTTCTACATCCTTGCACGAAGTAAAGAATGTATTGTGATCGCGAAGAATATAGATTTTCAGATTTCAACGGAAATTTCCATTTAACATCCCTGAATCCATTTTGACTATTTTCAGCGTGACGTCTGTACATACGTACCTCCCATAACTCAATAACGATTAGGCATAGAATGTTGAAATTTTGGATTTAGGACTGTTGTAACATCTAATTGTGCACCTCTCCTTTTGATCGCAATCAACTTGTCCAAAAGTGTCCAAAAAAGCCCAAAATCCGAAAAATTTGAATTTTGGACTTTTTCTTAACTGCAGTAATAAGCCCTCATAGAGAACTTTTCAACGATATGTCAAAACTGTTACTTATTTTCATTGTTTCCAAAGTTATAGCGAAATAAAATTTTAATTAATGAAATATTTGGTTCTTACAAGGGAAAGGTACATGGTTCGAATCCGACTTCAATTCCTTCTTTTTTTTTTAAATGAAAGTACATAAAATTTTATTTCATTAATAACTTCTGATTTTTTTTCATAGTTTTTTTATTGTTATTATTAAATTATTATTTATTGTAATGTTTTTTTACTATCAGCGGTTAATAATTATTAGTAAATCAACACAAATAAATTAAAAAAAATTTTTTTTTTTAAATATTTCACCGTTGCTAAGGTGGGGATAAAAAAATGTTCACCTTAAAGTTAAGAAAAACTTCAAATTTACATAATATGTCATTTGTTGCATATGAAAAAATGTTTCACCTGATTACCATATGACAAGCCCCTCTTACAATTCCAGCAACATTTTGGTCATCCCTTGCCGTTAGGGTTGATTATATCAAAAATTGTTACAGACAAAATTTTTAGGTAATGTTTAGAGAACTAACAACCACTTTAAACCGATTCGATACTCTGCCTATTAAGATAGGTATGGTTTTTTTGTCTTCAAAACCCCATTTTTTCCATCTCCTGGGCCAATGGTTGGTGATATCAAAATACTTTACGTACATAAGTTTTAGCCCCTTATCCATAGAATGGTAGAAACTTTAAACGAATTCCATATTTTACTTAATAAAAATGTTATAGCAATATTTTATTTTTCGAAAAAGCTACCCCATTTCCACCCCCATCGTCCGATTTTGGCCGTTAACAGAACGAGATTCTGGGTCGAGTTTTTTTTGGGAACAATTTGAAAGTGATTGGACCAAAATTACGGCAGTTATCGTGTCCACAAGAAAGTGAAATATATATATAATATAAGTGTATATGTAAACTTTTGAGCTGACAATGGTTTTGGGTTCTGGAGGATGTGAAATGCGAAGATATGTCGAAATTTTCCGGAAGTCGAATCATGATATCCATTACAATAAATAAGTAGTTTTCTTATAAAATCTACCTAAAAAGTTAACAATTTTGAATGAAGAGTATTTTTTTTAATCTAGACTTTGAACTATACAGATACTTATTCAGACAATACAGACATCTACTTATACAGAAATCTAGACAGAAATTTATGATAGATAAACTAAATAAATTACCATTAAAGAAGCCAGCGTGTAAAAAAAGTGTTAAACACATTATTTTTCAGAGAACAGAAAATAACGGGTATAAAAAAAAGATCAGGAAAATGAATAAAAACAGAAATAAATTAAATGAAATTAAAACAACAAACGAAACCTTTAAGTGGAAAAAATTAACATTTACTGGAAAAGAAATTTACCCAATTATAGAACTTTTTAATTTATCTTCAGTCATTTGACTAGTTTGGTGCAGCTCTCCAAGACTCCGTATCTAGTGTTAGTCGTTTCAGTATACCCCCTACATCCTACATCCCTTACAATTTGTTTTACATATTCCAAACGTTGCCTGCCTGCACAATTTTTTCCTTCTACCTGTCCCTCCAATATTAAAGCGAATATTCCAGGATGGCTTAATATGTGGCCTATAAGTCTGTCTCTTCTTTTAAATATATTTTTCCAAATACTTCTTTCTTCATCCATTTACCGCAACACCTCTTCATTTGTCACTTTATCCAGCCATCTGATTTTTAATATTCTCCTATAGCACCACATTACAAAAGTTTCTAATCTTTTCTTCTCAGGTAATCCGATCGTCCAAATTTCACTTCCGTATAAAGCTACGCTCCAAACATATACTTTCAAAAATCTTTTCCTGATGTTTAAATTAATTGTGGATGTAAACAAATTATATTTCTGACAGAAGGCTCGTTTGGCTTGTGCTATTCGGCATTTTATATCGCTCCTGCTTGGTCCATCTTTAGTAATCCTACTTCCCAAATAACAAAATTCTTCTACCTCCATAATCTTTTCTCTTTCTGTTTTTCATTCAGTGATCATTCTTCGTTATTTCTATTACATTTCATTACTTTTGTTTTGTTCTTGTTTATTTTCATGCGGTAGTTCTTGCGTAGGACTTCATCCATGCCGTTCATTGTTTCTTCTAAATCTTTTTTACTCTCAGCTAGAATTACTATACCATCATCAAATCGTAGCAGCTTTATCTTTTCACCTTGTACTGTTACTCCGGATCTAAATTGTTCTTTAACGTCATTTTAATTAATATAATATAAAAGTGGTTATAAATACAAACAATATACTAAAAAAGATTTTTGATAGTAATATAGAGGAAAATGGTATTTACAATAGTAATGATATATACAAAACAAAATGTAAATGCAATACAACATACAATGGACAAACGGGAAGAAAATAAAAATTATGGTATAATAAACACATGAGATCTTTTAAAAACAAAGACAAGATTCTAATTATGCAACGCATTAAATAAAAGAACATAACCCAATGAGAATGAAGAAACCAGTTAAATTAATTCACAATTGTATTAAAGGAAGAGAAATGAACATTTTTAGAAAATTTAGAAATCTTCAAATTAAAAAGTAACAATAAAACAATCATAAATGAACAAATCAACATTCAAGTCGATGTCCTTTCGAGAACTTCAATTTATTGAAAACAGGAAATAGATAAATAAAATGAAAAATAAGTATAACCGTTAAAAACAAATAAACTAGAAGAAGGTCAGATAAGGCATGACGAAAATAAAAGGAGGGGCGTTGACTAAACTTTGTATAAAGACTAACAGAAATTTAGAAGTATCAGTAAAATAAATTTTGAAAATGGAGGGATGATGCTAAAAAATTTAAACAGTACTCAACGTAGAGATGTTTTAGCAGGAAATGTGATAATAAATTATTATCTTAATATATTTGATAAAAATAAGAGTTTGTTACCTAAAGTAATTTATTTTATAAAAAGTTTATTTTAAAAAAGATTGGGAATTCTTTTAGAAAATTTAATTTTTCGTGATAATTTTTTTTGTAAGGGATACATTTTTTACCATTATATATTAATTGGAAACTGCATCAAACCAGTCAAATGACTGAAGACAAAAAAAAAAAAAATATTAATGAAAAAATTAATTTTTTTTTTTTATGTCTATAATTGTTTAAATCGATTTGCAAGATTTTAATAAATATTTATTAGATTTATTGTATGGAATATTAAATTTTTTATTTTCCCGGAACGTGGGTTTAAACGTGTGAAGGTAAGGTCCTAGAACTGTGTCGTACAGTTTTAAAAAGTCTACTGCTGTGAGATTATTTAATATATTAAACTCATGTTTTTGGATCAATTATTATATTACAGGCCTATTTAGACAAATTTAACATTTTTACTTATTTTTCTGTGTCATTACTGTCAAATGACGTCAATGATAACTATGCTGGAAACCATCTCTATACGTACTTTGCTCCAGCAAATTACATTGTTCCTTATCAACGCACTTTGCTGGTTTAACGTACCAGCAAACATCATTTGCTGTTTCCTTAATTTTTGATTGTACTTATTGCATATACATCGCGATATTCAGAAAAACAAAGAGATTCTTTTTACACAAAACTCTATATAAATCTAAAAAAATGTATATTCATGGTCATTAATTGTTTTTTTTAATTTTATTTCAGAATTTATCTATCAGTTTAAATTTATTGCAACCCGACCACGCATACACTGACAACGCTTGTTTGAAGGTGACTGTACAATGAAACTTGAAAAGTAACTTGAGAAGAACAAGGTGACTGTTGGGAGAAAAAGTAGAAGGTACAAAACTAATTTCACGTATATCTTACACCCTTTACTTTTAAAATGATATACTATTTGATTTGTTTTAATTTTAAAGTACATATATAGATAGATTTGTGACTCTGGTCTATCAGAATTTCATTTCGTAAAATTCCGTTCAGCTCCCTACTCTTCTTCCTCTTGTCAATTTATAATTCGTACAATAATAATAAGCTTGTATTTATTTCCTGATAAAATAGTATAAATATTGTTTCTACACAATAATAAATATTATAAAGTACTTTCGGAAAGTTACTGTGCATTGTGTTTTAGAATTATGTGGTACATTCTGTTCTTTCGGCGTTAGGTTGATTGCCCTGTGGATGCATTGGGCGTTGCTCAGTAATAAACCAAGATGTTAGTTGTTGAGCTGTAATTGAACGTGTTTCGTTTCGTGTTGCTTCGTTTATCGGAAAAACGGAATAGTTCTTTCGATAGAGGAATTAATTTTTCTCATTGAACACGTCTTTCATGAAGGTAACAAGTATACTAGTTAGTGAAGCTAAATCAGTATAAAGTTTCTGAAGTTTTCAGAAATTTTTTTTTTAAATACTCCTGTTCTTCACCGTAATTCATTTCGAAATCATATCGAAAAATTTCGGGCAACATGCTTTGTTGAAAACGCTGATCGAAGTGGAAGACCACTTAAACTAAAGGAACAGAAGCTGCTTGATATTTCGGATGCTACGACCGAAAGTCCCTCAAAGACAATGCGTAAGTTAGCACAGCAACAAGATATCGAACTTTTTACCGCACATAATGTTGTAAGAAAAGAACTGAAACTTTTCGCTTACAAAGTAATGTGTGTTCAAAAACTGAAATATAGATCACACCAAAAGACTAAATTATTTTCAGCGGTTTAAACGTTTTATTGACCAAAATTCCGTAGTTTGTTTCCGTATTTTGTAATATCAAGATATTACAAAGTAATAATTAAGAATTATGTCATTACACTTCAATAATTCCAGTGTACAGCTACTTCCCGAACACACTGTAAAATTAAACTAGTACTAACATGAAAATGCACTTTATGTTATCTATCAGTTTAAGTTAAATTTATTGTAACCCGACCACGCATACGCTGACAACGCTTGTTTGAAGGTGACTGTATAATGGAATCCAAAAGTAACTCGAGAAGTACAAGGTGACTGTCATATAACCAAGTATGACAAAAATCCAGGATTAGTAGAAATTAATATAATTTATATCCTATAATAACATCAATAAGTATTATTACTCTTGTTGATTTTTATAAGATAACGGTATTGAGTTAACAGTATTGATAACGATTTTAAATATGTCTAAAATACCTTTTATTTAGAATTTAAATTATACTGGAATATTCCATGACAAAATGAACTTCATAAAATAGGATATTTTTTTATAATCTTATATTGTATAAATTAATTTAGTATAGTATATACGCTACAACATAATTTTTATCCGACTAATGAGATGAAACGGCGATTGGAATAAGGAGAAACGTTCTGGTTGTAACTTGCAGGATTTCCGAAAGAGAGGATTGTGGGTTGCTATTTTAGGTAGTTATTACATTTAGAACGAATCTAATAGGGATGAAACGAATAGGAAATAAACTGGAAATCCGATACTTTAACCTTTACCGCAGCAATCTCCAGTTAATTTGATTCATCCAATAATTTATTGTTTAAAGTAATTATTTAATTTCATTTTAACAATAAAATTTGTTGCATTTTTTTTTCGTATTTATCTTTTTAAATCAGTAATATAAAACGTACGTTAAACCTGAAAAATTCTAGATTAACGGATGAAAATTATTTTTAAGTTTTGTAGAATTAAGTCGAGACTCATTAATCGTAACAAAATGGTCATGTAATTTATTTTATCGATATATTATATTAATTTATTTACCTCAAATATTTTTATTTTTTCATTACTAAAACTTCTACATCGGTTATTCTACGACGAAAATTCTCAACTACTTTTTATTAATGTTTAATTCAAATTCATATTCCAAGAAATCACGCTATTTGATCAAAATTTAAGCATAAAAAAACTATCCATATTTTACATTAAATCAGAAGAAATTTTGTATTAATTTACCTTGTACACAATATTTATTACTCAATCATTAATCGTTAAGCCTCGAAACTACACCAGTCTGCCGATCATACAAGCGAAATTTCTTTCATGACCATTAGTTTAGTTAGTACGGGACCGTACGTATCGCCTCACCCGCGCGAATTAAATACGGTACGCGCGCGCGCTTTATTGAATTAAATAACCGAAAATTATTATATTTAAATAAAATGATAAATATTTTAAATTGTGTGTATAATTTTTTTTTGTTTAAATTTTAGAATTATTTAATCAGTTTTAAAAACTACTGTACAAGTATAGTTCAAATGAGATTTAATTTCTTCTTCTAGGATATTTCGTACTATTTAAATAACGATTATCCAGAAATGGGATTCGTTAAAAAAAAATATATTCCTTAAGTTATTTTTATTATTTTTCTTCTTTTTTTGTTTTTTTAATATCTCATTTATATTTTCAACATCAGTAGAAAATAGTGCTTCAAACAACATTATTTAATGATATTTTATTACATTATTATTTGATATCTTACATTTTTAAGAGTTTTTCTATTTAACAAAAACTATCATGAGACTTCTTCGGTAAAAGTTTTATAATTTTTTTTTTTAATTTCTTAATTTTTTTATTTTTCGGTCTAGATAACGCTATAGCTCTATAAGGGAAAGTATTGTAATATTTCAGTTTGGGTAGATACGGTTTTTACCGGATCTTTACGTTTTGATACCTAAGGAACCCAAAAAATCCAAAAACCGGGTGGAAATTTTAGATGTTAATGTTCATATGTACGTGTATTCGGTATCGGCCTCTAAATCATCTTATATCTCCAGAACTACTGGACCGATTCTGACAAAAATTGGTTAGATATATGAGACATTCATGCCATTAAATTTTCGACTGAAAAATTCAAGGGGGTGAGGCTGTAGAGCAAGGTCACTCACTCTCAGCATCTCGATATTTTGCCTAATTAAGGTCATATTTTTCTTAGGTACATTTGTTAACAACTAAAAAATAACAATATTAGCAAACAAATTTTGCAAAATCGCACTCCCACCCCAAAAAATGCTCTAAACTACGCTATGTTGTGATGTCACAGGTGAGCGGTAGAATTAAATAAATAAATAATATTTAAAGTGAAAAAAAGTAATTCGGTCTGGCCGGGTCTCGAACTCGATCGCCCGGTTAACTTGATACCTGATGCGTTAAGCATCGCGGCTACACCAATCTGCCGTTCATACAAGTGAAATTTGTTCCATGTAAGTCGTGAAATTGCATTAGTTTAGTTAGTCTCGACCGTCGCCGTTCGTACTGCCACACCCGCGCGAATTAAATAACATACACGCGTGCGCTTTATTTATTGAATTAAATAAAAAATATAATATTTAAATAAAATGATAAATATTTTAAATTAAGTTTTATGTAAGCTGTGCATCAGAAATAAATCACAGTTGTAGGACTTTCCCAGAACGCGGCTTTAGCCGCGTTTCTTATAGGAAAGTCCTACAACTGTGTTGTCAGCTTTTATACATTGCATTAAAAAATAATTTTCCTAGCAGGAATCTATGATGACATATAGACAATTAATAATAGATTGTAGCATCAATTAATGGCGTAGGTTTGATAATTGATACTCGGCACTAAAAAAGTAAAAAAAGCCTCTATACAAATATTAGTTACAAAGATACTTAGTTTTCTGTTTATCTGTCTTTTAATATATTTTAAACAAGATTTATAACTCGGTAAGAAATTAAGAAATTTTATTTAAATTCGACATACATAAATTTAATCTGATATTTGCAACAAAATCATTATATTTCGTATTTTCTTACTTTAAAAATTTAAATGGTGGGTCTTTAAATCTTTAATAATGTGTTTGTAATTAATTATTAGTTAGCTCAATTTATGTTATTAGGTAACGTCTGGAGGACTTTTTTTTTTGTCTTCAGTCATTTGACTGGTTTGATGCAGTTCTCCAAGATTCCCTATCTAGTGCTAGTCGTTTCATTTCAGTATACCCTCGACTTACTATATCCCTAACAATTTGTTTTACATATTCCAAACGTGGCCTGCCTACACAATCTTTTCCTTCTACCTGTCCTTCCAATATTAAAGCGACTATTCCATGATGCCTTAATATGTGGACTATAAGTCTGTCTCTTCTTTTAACAATTTATTTTTCCAAATGCTTCTTTCTTCATCTATTTGCCGCAATACCTCTTCATTTGTCACTTTATCCACCCATCTGATTTTTAACATTCTCCTATAGCACCGCATTTCAAAAGCGTCTAATCTTTTCTTCTCAGATACTCCGATTGTCCAAGTTTCACTTCCATATGAAGGTCTTTAGTCTGAATAAATTGACATCTTGTTTCTTCAAATATGATATCAAATGACTAAGTTACAGAGGACAATTTTTGCGTACAGATATTCTAATTTTAAAACAGGAAAATTTCAAACAGAGTTAACGGCCATTTTTCATTTCTTCAATTAATAAAAACAAAATAATATTTATTAGTATTTGAACTTTAAACATTTATTACAGCACAAAAAGTTTTATTAGATTTTTAATATATACAAATACAATCCCAAAGAATTCCTAAATATAAAATATGTTCTACGAACACCAAAATAAAAAATCGCCGTCTTAAAATAAAGCAAATCTAATTAAGGAATAAAGAAAGTTAAATTTTGATTTTTTATAGAATTTTTTATATCTCAATATTTTTATTAAATGTAACAACTGTTCGTACTGTTAGCTTAGACGTCGACCGTGTTTCAACAGTTGTAATAAAAATTTTCCTGTATAACCCTCTATTTCTATCTCTATTAGCGTTACACTCTATATATATATATATATATATATATACTAAAATATATCACATACAATTCTTAACATTGAACTTTAAAGTACTTTAGTTTAATTAAAATTACCTTTAATAACTTTTCTTTAATCATATTTGTTTTTATTACGTAAAAGACCAACAACAACAAACAGATAAAGGTTAAAAGAATATTTTCTGAAAAAATTATTTAAAATTTTCTTTCTTAAATTATTTCCTTTTAAATACTTCCTAGAAGAGAGAGTGTATAAAAATATAATCTCCTCCTGAAAGGCGTTACGGGCCCTAGACTCAGTTAAAAGAAAATTCTTTAAATGTTGTTCCTGAATGATGCCAAAGAAAATATTTTAAAAAAAACAAACAAAATCACAATAATGATTGCTAATTTGGTTTAGTTTTTATAAAATATAAAAACGGTATATAATATTTTGACAATATAAAAACGGTATAGTGGACACATTTTTTCACTATCTGCATTTAGCGATCACTGTTCACTGTGCCAAGAAAGAATGTCATGAACATTCGCGTAGGTGAAATTTCCTCCAAACACCCACTTTTGGTCCGTGCAGAGGAGACTCGTGCAGCTGATGTGGATTTTCCGTACACCAAATGCGTGAATTCTGGACGTTTACGTATGCAACAAGGTGGAACCATGCCTCGTCAGACCACTCTTCCCCGTCTGGCATTACAGATGACATGAACAATTGAAAAATACTACACGTTTTCCAGTGTCTGCAAGTAACAACTCGTGAACAACACGAGTATTGTTCATGTTCTGTACGAATGTATCTTTAAACACTTGCACAACATTGTGTGGGCACGACGGAAAGACCAAACTAGCTAGACAGACTTCTTGGTACTAAAAGAATGTGCAGCTTGCACGTCGAAAAACGTTTCTGGTGTAACCACTTCCGATCGACCGCTTTTGGCTGCATCTGCCACATTCCTTGTCTTTTGGAACTTGTACAATCGCTTGATGGAGAATTTGTTTGGTGCATCCACACCATATTTTACTGTGAAGCCATTCTGGGTCTGAGCATAACTAGCACATCTAATTTATTGGAAGACAATGAATATTCTTTGTTGCATTAAGTAATCCGTTTTTCCTCAATTTCCTTAACTAAACATACAACAAATGAAGGAAGTATTCTTCGATAAGTTCCGTCACTTTTTGAACACTGTACATTCATCGTGCTAAATCTCTATTTTCTATGATCATTATACAGAGTTAAAAATTAGAAATCGTGAAACTACTCCTCTTTTTTTTATTTTGTTAGTACCATCAATAAAAGAATATATAGAACATTTTTGAGCCATTTTCGAAGACTCTATGTTGTCCCAGTCCGGAAATATTAATCAGAATACAAGCCAACACACCCACACGTACATCTACCGGAAGATTTTTTCGGTTGATTTGCAAATCAACATCTGGAAAGTGAAGCTGGGAAAGTAAAGATAAAAAATCATCAAGAAAACTCATTTAACTATGTTCATTAACTTTTTTTTTCTTTTAACCTCCGGGACGACCGTTAGGTATTGCTTCAGAGGATGAGATGAATGATTTGTAGCGTGTGAAAATGTCATGCCCGACCGAGATTCGAACCCGGGACCTCCGGATGAAAGGCCGATGTGCTACCACTCGCGCCACGGAGGCCGGCCATGTTCATTAATTAAATTAACTAAAACCCTATCAGATATTTTTATAAAATTGTGAGGAAGTAAGAAAAATATTATGAATGGGTGTTTTAGGCTGTTTTACAATATGGTAGCGTAAACCTTCGGTTAGTTTCTCGCTTCCACCCCGAAATTGTTTCACATACGGAAGATCCTATAAATTTTATTGCAACTTTAATTTTTTGAAAGTTTCATCTGAACATATATGTAAAATTAAAATGCTGAGACGTTCAGTCGGTAGTAGAAACTTCATTACGATCTGTAAATAAAAAAAGTTTATGAATTAGATTTAAAATTTATGTACTTTAATAAAGAACTTTATTTTTATTATATACATTATGGTCAAGCACATGTCTTTTTTCTTTTATTTATACTGAAATCGTGTCTATTGTAATCTTATTTCATTTACGCGTTGAGTTTGCATCAAAACACATATACGTGATTGTACTGACTTAAGTACTTTCTGTACATACAAGTGTACTGGAATGGGAAAGAATAATATGCTGAACTAGCAATAATTGTAGTAATACATACAATACTAATAATAACAATGGAAGAAAAAATAAAGTAGTCATTTGTATTGCAACTGATTTGTGACGTATTCTGCTATTGGAGCCATCTGATCCCACAGGACATTGTGAATACAGATAGTATATAGGAAATAGGAAAACAGTACCCATAATACGCTATGAATATTTTATTTTATGCAGGGATGCCAGTATAACGGAGCTTTGAGGCTTTTGTGAAGTCACGCACTAGGAGTACCGACCTCCTCTCTTTTAGTGTAAATATAATTCATACTAAGAAAGAAAACTACCGAACGCGCCAACCCCACATTATTATTCTTCGGATAATAAATATTCTAAGATAATAAAACAGTTGGTAGTCATATTCTTCTCTTATTTCTGTAACTGTTATTCTATATTCTATTCGGTACGTGTCATTTACAATAAAGTAATATTGCATCGCACTTTCTCACATTTTGCTTCCTTTATTCGCTTACATTATTTTTATAATAATTGTTTTTTTTTGTATATTAAATTGTTAAACGGGATATTATAAATAAAATTAAAATAAAATATATATAAAATTAATTTTCTATAAATTCATAGAAAATTTATGAAAAGAAGATTTTTTTTATTTAAAAGACAAATTGTATAAAAGGAAAATAGGAATTGTACCAATGACTGGATTCTCTTAATTAGGATGGTTGTTGAGAAAAGATAATCTGCCCACAGAGAAACCACAACTCAAGACAAACCATCCGTCTTAGAAAACAGCTTTCCAGCAATTAAGTATCAATTCCATTCAAAAACCCTGGTTCTGGTTTAACAGGCACGGGCCTGTTTAACCAGAATATTGAACTACGTTAATGATCAAATTTAATTGGATTGACTACCAATCAAGATTATATTACCTGAAAAAATTAAAAGAGGCATTCGAAAACGTGGAATATTGTGTGGCTTGCATAGGTATCTAACTGAATTACAGACCATTCATCCAGTCTGTAATTTTAGGTTTATTATTTTATGTAGATTAAACAAAGTTCATATAACAGATAGCGTCAAGAATAACGGGTACTTTATACTGGAGAAAGAAATAATTGAAATGGTTACAGATAACCTTCTTCAGTAAACCCAGTGATGAATGTAGGAATGTTTAAAATGTAACCCTGTAAAAAATAACTATTACGAGGATATCAAATACAAACTGGACTTTTGTCTTCACGGTTTGCGTTCGAAAATGAATGGACAGGAGCGGAAGGACATTGACTACGGTGATGTGGGGAAGGAATGGACGCTCCACAATCCTCGGGATTCGAGTCTGTCTGATCAGTAGCGACATTTCAGTTCAAGAGATTCCATTATTGGTTGTGCAACGTATTATCATGAAGTTTCTCAAATGAGGGCGTTAAACCCTCTAAAATTTTGACTAGACTGCATGCCAGTTTAGATATGACGTCACATACCCCAGTTTATGATGGGCCAGAAAATTTAAAGGATCATGTGAAGTTACTGAAAATATGAGTCACAATAAACATTCAAGACAACATTAAACATTAGACATTATACGGATACAACATTCTATTGTTCGTGATCTCAATGAAAACCTTAAGATTGTTAAAATTGCTCTGGAAGCGAGTATCTGTCGTGGAAGTACCTATTATATTATAACAAAGCATATTTGGTTCCGTAAAGTCTGTGCAGAGCGGGTTACAAGAATTTGATCCAGAATCAGAAACAGGAAATTTTCCAAAAGCTTCGGAATCGATTTTGCGTTAAATAAATAATTTTCTGAATTGAATAGTCACATATAATGAGACGTTGGTCTATTATTATACTCGTAAGTCCAAATCGGCGAGTATGGAGTGGTGTAAGAGTAAAGAACCTTGCTATGTAAAGACAAAAACACGTTCTCTGCTGGAAAAGTCTTCGCAAACTTGTTTTGGAACTGGAAAGGAGTATTTCTCACCGATTTTCTTCACTGACGTCGCACTGTAAACGCTGCGTAGTACTGCCAGCTATTGGACAAAGTGAAAACCGTCTTCAGGAATAAAGGTGCAGTCAGCTGACCAGAGATCTGATTTCTCTTTTACAACAACTACAGCCCTCACACAGCCGTTAGGACTCAGGATTACCTTGACGAACCTCAGAACATTCCCCGTACAACTCAGATTTTTCCACCAACTTTTTTTTTTGTTTGAGACATTTAAGGAGGCACTGGATGAACATCAACTCCTTAAGTACAGGAGTTCGTGCGTAATTGGCTCGTGACATGGCCTCAAGATTTTTATAAAAAAGGGATCTAACAGCTTCGGGGAAAAATTTATAGAACTTCAGGGAAACTGCTTAGAAAAGCAATAAACTTTTTTGGAACTTTATTCTGTACTAATAAATGTTAAAAACAAAGTCCGATTTATATTTTACTGATCTAGTTAAATCCGATTTTAATGTTCGCGAAGAACTCTTCAATGAATTTTAATACCGTTAAATATTAGCATTTATTGGTTTTCTTGGCATTTCTCCCGCCGCCACCCCATTCGGTCGCCCTAAAGCATAAGACCGATTGTCTGTGCCACAAACGGCTACTGAGCCATGAAACATTTTAGCGACCAGAGTTCTAACTAGCTCCTAGAGCTAACCTAAAAGCGTGAGCGAAGTAAGCGTGGTACCGTACACCACCCGCTTGCGTGTCCAACCGCCCACTTGTCATATATCACTAAAATAATTAGGCACACCCCCCGTGAACTACTAAAACATATATGAATATCAGTAATTAATTTTTCTTGTCAAAGACAGCATTTCACTGCCACGCCCACGCCGCTGAATGCCAGCAAGTACCTGTCTACCATTGAAGCGCTAGGAGCCTTAATCTGGCTGATAAAAAGCCATATCTCTTGGTTAGCTTACTACAGCAGCGTGATAGGAGTCTTTTCCCTTAGGTAAACTACTGATGTCGATTGAACAAAGCAACCACTTCAAGGAACTCCCACACGGTCCGACAATGCGGCTCTCGCAAATTGACTCGCCGCTTGTGAGTGGCCAATATTCCCCTTGACCTCTAAGTTCTAGGGTGACCTAGACACCCTTTAATGTGACCTGAGTTCTGGTCCACTTAAAAGCTGGGCAATCGAACATCATGTGTTCGTTCGATTGGAACTCCCCGCAGACACATAGCTCATTAACTGCCAGGCGCAACCGAAACAAATATTGATTTCAATTTACATGGTTGGAGAGTACTCGGGCTCCCGTTGCCCTTAAAAGCGACGGAGAGGAATAACACCCCCCCCCCCAGATCCTGTATAAATTTATACAAGGACCTTCCCTTACTCGTGACGTGTCATTTTTGCTTCCATCGCGAGGCTGTAAAGCCTGCTCTGCGGAAGAAGATGGGCAACTGTTCGAAATTTGGGACCGGTGCATTGAGATCACCGTTCCGCTCCGGTACACGCCCGGATCGAAACCGCATCCCAAATACCTCGGCCTCCCTGCCTCTTCGCAATTTCCACATGGCCGCCTGAACTTTCATCACTAGATCGATTGGGAGAGCCTTTCCCAATACAGTAGTAGCCTCGTAGGAGGTTGTTTTAAAAACACCAGTGCGTACAATTAAGGCTCTGCACTGGGCATTCCTTTAATTTTGAATAATTGCTCGATTTCTATCCAATCTATGCGCTCAAACGGACGCCGTGTAAGAGGTCGTACTTTCAAAGACACTTCGGTACACCATCTACAAATGACGGCACGACAGTCCGTAATCCTTTCGAGCAATCCTCCTAAGCTTGTGCATCACAGAGACGGCGTCCGCCGCTACTTGCCTAATGTAGTTGCTAAACAGCAACTTCTTATCAAACAAAACATCTATGTACGTATGAACTCGAACTCGACTGATTACACAGCCTTTATACCTAATACGGGGGTTACGACTGTATGATAATTTGTCTGCACCCTTGAGAAGCATAAACTTCGTCTTGGGCACAGAAATCCTTAAATTTTGAATGTCCATCCAGCCCTTTGCGGTTGGCAAAGCCGTCTGCGCTCGGTCTTCTAGCTGCGGTCGTGAATTACCATGAACTTTCAAGAGACAGTCATCAGCGAAAGCCTGAGCCGTGTCCCCTTCCGGGACTGTCAGTCGCAAAAATCCGTATAATACCAGGTTCCACAGCAAGGGATCGAGAACGGAGCCCTGCGCGCTGAATATTAGCGTATCAAATTTAAAAAAAAATGATTAAACCCTGAAAGTGGCACTGAAGATTAGTTGAAAATTAAACATAATTATTATTAAAGTGGGCTAACTTAAATGGAATCTTATCTCCTATACCTTAAGTAGTTTACATTTGTCACAGCCATTAAAGTGACTGATACATGTTAAAAACGATTCGTTAATTTTACGGCAGTGGAAAGCAAAAAATTAAGATATCACTATCTATCAAACATAAATAATATTTATTTTCTAAACTCAGGAGGAAAGATTTATAAAAGTACTAATAAAATAATTTTATTAAATTTGGTTTTTGATAGTTTCTTGTTTTTTCTCTTTCTCTAAAATATTCTTTCTGCATTACATGTAACGAATTGCATTTATTTAATATGGCACGGGTTTTTATTGCTTAGATTCCAAGCAATATGTATTTGACCTAAGCAGATATGTATTTGTAGCTGTTATTACTAATTCAGATCTTAACATGCATTTTCACAAATTTTTACGACAAATATGTTGTCTTTCAGTCACAAAAAGTTATACTACATAACTTGGCTACATGTATAAGCAAAGGCTTACAATGAACATAACGCTTTTTTAGCTGTAAAAAAATAATAAAAAACAATTGACCTTCAAAATGAAATCTATATTTATTCTATATAATCTTCTATTTATCAGTTGATAAATAGAAAATCTCAACCACAAAATAGTAGAGAGAGTGAATTATTTTGTAACTTCCCGAAAATGTATGACTTCATTTCTTTATTTTTTATTGAGACTAGTAGTCTCGTCCATTGTACGTGTATACCGATATGTATTTGTAACTGTTATTACTAATTCAGGATATTAAGTGCCATTAATTAAATCTCCAAAGGGAATTTGCTAGCATTAATTCTAACAGTGAAAACTAATTAGCTCCTTCTCTTTCCTAATCGGAATAAATAAAATAATTACTACTGTAAATATTAGATTAATTATATTACACCTGTTCGTTGATGGAAGTATGTGCATCATTTCTTTTTAAATGATGTCATATAGGGGTGTTGCGGAAAGTATTTCCCGAACTTCAGGTATTGATTCAGGACACCAATATGAGCAAAAAGTTCATATTGACATAATTCCTATTTTACTTGTTTTCCTTCTGGTCGCCATTTTGTGATTTTCAACAAACAGATTATTTCTCAGGAACGGGTAAACCTACTTTAATTAAATTTGGCACATTTAAGCCAAGTGTCTTATTCTACAAAATAAAAAACTTCACCTTCAAAAATTTCAAAATGGTGGCCATATTAATTTTGTAATCTTTAGTATCTTTATAATTAAAAGTAAAGGCAGTTACTTTTACACTGATTTGAATACTAGATCGTGGATACCGGTGTTCTTTGGTGGCTGGGTTTCAATTAACCACACGTCTCATGAATGGTCGAACTGAGACTGTACAAGACTGCACTTCATTTACACTCATGCATATCATCCTATTCATCCTCGGAAGTAATACCTGAACGGTAACTCCCGGAGGCTTAACAAGAAAAAGAAAGAAAGTATCTTTGTAATTATTTGATCAAACATTTACTTATTACAAAATTTATTAAGCATTTTATTTTCAAAAAAATAACATCTCGTTTGTAAAAATTAATTTATAAACAATCGAGTTGTTGCAGACAATTAACCCGGCAGTACGCTTATGTATCGTAATGCAAACTGGTAATTTTTTGCCTGTTTTTATTTCTTCCATTAAATATAAACTAAATAATTAATAAATAATAATGGAAAATCAATAAAAAATATCACCTTGCATTACGGTGCGCATACGTACTGGCGGGTTAATTGTCTTCAATAAATCTATTGTTTGTAAACGGATTTTTACAAATAAGGTGTCATTTTGTTCAAAATAAAATGCTTAATAAAATTTTTAATAAGTAAAACTTTGATCAAATAAATATTTTAAACAAATTACAACCAAAACTGAAATTTCAATTACAAAGATATTGAAGATTAAAAAATTAAGATGGTTGTTATTTTGGATTTTTTGAAATCGCATTTCCAATTTTTTTTATTTTGTAGAATAAGACACCGTTCTTAGATCTACCAAATCTAATTAAAGTAGGTTTAGTCGTTCCTGAGAAATAGTGTTTTTGTTGAAAATTACAAAATTGTGTCTAGAAGGAAAACAAAGCAAAATGGACTTATGTCGATATGAATAGTTTCTTTCTCAAGAACACATTATCGTTCAGTTAATAATGTAGCTTTAAAGAGCGAACTTAAAACTATAATGTGGCGGCCTACATGGCGCAAGTGGTAGCATCTCGGCCTTTCATCCGGAGGTCCCGGGTTCGAATCCCAGTCAGACATAGAATTTTCACACGTTAAATAATTGTCATTTCATCTCATCCTCTGAAGCAATACCTAACGGTGGTCCCGGAGGCTTAAATATATCTATACTGTAATATAAAATTAATATAAATATTCAGACAAAATTATCGTAAAATATTTTCACTTAAATACTAATATAAACAACTAAATAATAATACGAAAATAAACATATCTAAAAATATTGAATATCGTACATTTATTTGGTTATACCTATTGGAATCATTCTTTCGAGCGAAGAATGACTTCGATCGTTAATCAAAATTCAATGTGCAAATCTTGTTTCACTTTATATTGAGCGGCTAGTTCATCGTACCATACAGGTACCGTGATTCATCAGATTAGAAACTATATTATAGCCAGCAGGCCTCAGTGGCGTGAGTGGTAGCGTCTCGGCCTCACCCGGGTTCCGTAGGTCTCATCCTTAAGGTCCCGGGTTCGCATCCCGATCAGGTACAGCATTTTCACACGCTAAAAAAATTATCATTCATCACATTCTTTGAAGCAATTCTTAACAGTGATCCCGGAGGTTAAAAAAAAGAAAAAGGAGAATACTATACTATACTATAGAAAAAATCAGAAAAGGTATAAATATATTTTTATTTAATTATTATAATATTATCAGATAAATTAATACCGATGAAAAGTATAGCTGGAATTTTGCCGCTTAAAAAATTCAGCTTACTGTATTATTATTTTACTGATAATAAAAACATTTACAGTACTTACTCATTTAACGTCAACTTATCTGCTCAAGAAGTAAATTTTTATTTTTCCATAATTTTGTCAATCTCGCTAAAAACATTAATATTAGATTTCCCAGTTTTATTAAAACTATTTTTAAAAATTACGAGTAATTTATATTGTGTTATTATTAATCGAATTTTCCTTTTATTTATTATACAGTCCTGTAATGAACATTATTAAAATTTTTACACAAAATTCCACAAAAATTAAGTGTAATATTCTTTTAACAAAAAAATATTTTTTTTAAATAGCCAAACTGAATGTATTTACTGTTTTTATATTGTAATTGTTACTAGGTATTGCTTAATTTTAGCGTAATAACTTATATCTTGATGTCACATTCTACATTTAAAGTACTGTATACATATTGTAGGTATTCTAAAAGTAATAACGCTATTATATCACATTAGAAATAAATGTTCATGAAAGACGTTCACCATTTCTGAAGCGACGATGAAAAGTAAAAAAAAATAAGTTTCTTCCGGTTGGTAAAATTAAATCTTGGCACCGTCGTTTCTCTTTCCTCCCTTCAGTACGCGAATTTTTTTATAATAACGCCGCACGAAGTAGGTTCATCTCAATCTGGTAACGAGATAGAAGCGTAATTTTATGAGTGTCTGCTTGCTGGAGCAAAATGAGGAAAAAACTCTCTTGGCATATCGAGCACATAACTCATTCTATAACGAATTTCAATTTAGAACAGGTCAAATTCCAGTCAAATACGAATGAAAACGATTAAACCTGAATAAATAAAGAACACTGAATCTTTATTGCCCTTATAAGAGATTCAAAATCTTAATTTTCGCTCTTCATTTCTTCTACATACCACAATGAACAGAGGAATAGAACCGACCCAACGTAATTGCTGGAAGCTTTCCAAACTTCGTTTCGTCAATCCTCGTATCGCTCCAGCAGGCGAATTCGCTCGATTAATGTAAGATTTTCTTGCAAAAGAAATTTCTTCTCGTCTTCTTACCATTGCGCCTGAAATTTTCCATCAGTCGATAACAGTTCAAGATAACTGCTAACCAATTCGGTTGGTTACTATATATTTCTTTCCCGTCTAGATAGCACTATAGCAGAGCTACAGCTCTAAAAGGAAAAGTATATTAATCGGTCCAATTTGGACATATGCGGTTTCCACCGGATCTTGATATTTGACACCTTTTTTTATTATATTTTTTACCCAAACCTCTCAAAACTGGCCTCGCCACGGTTGGCACACTCAGTCTTCAGAGGGGGTGCCTTTCAGCCTCTAACATCCCAGATGGCCATGCTGAGCCCGGCCATTTAGTTCCCAGCACCACCACCCGATCCGCCGGGACTTCTTTCCATTGCCTACCTCAAATGGGGGTGTCCCCGAAGGGGGCTTCCCCACCGGGTCTCGGTCTTTACATCACCCCCTACCTCCCCAGGAGTCCCCGTTCACTCATCGGAAGCGGGACACCTCAGCATCCCACCTCTCATGAGCGGGGATATCCGCCCGTCCCTATTTTAACATTTCACACGAGCATTACCCTGTTTCGACCTCCTCTGCGGCCTTCTTCTTCATGACCCTACTTATCATTCCGATTATCACCTTCCAATTCCCATCACCATGAAACATAGCCTCAATAATGTTCTCTGGAGTTACAACTCCGACTCTGCAAAGCACCTCACACCTCTCGTCTACCCATTTCGGGCAATGGAAAGTAGTATGCTCTACCGTGTCTATCTCCACACAGTAGAGACATACGTCAGATCTCCTCCTCTTCCTCTTATGAAGGTTAAAACAGCCGTAACCCGTCATAAACTGGGTGAGCTCAAACGAGGATTCCCCATGTCTCCTCTGAAGCCACGGCTATATGGACGGAATCAGCCTCCATGTCCACAGCCCACCCTCAGCTCTCTCCCACCTATTTTGCCAGTTAACCTCTAATTCTTCCCTGGCATTCCTTTTACTCCTCCCCATGGCTTTCTCAATTTTTTCCTCCACCAATAACTCTAAGAGGAGAGCGACAACACGACCAGAACGGCCTCCGTTGAGACGGAGGCAGAATCAAGCAGAGGCTTGATTCGGATCTTCATCATCACCTAGGATTGCCGTGTCATCTGCAAACGATGGCCGTGACATAATCCGAAGGAAGGTCTGATGTAAAAATTGTAAAATAAAGAATTTGAAATTGATTTTTTTATAATTATTTACTTTTCCGGCTATTTAATTTATGTTATGTAAAGGAAAGAATACTAATAAATACAAATTTTCCTCGTCCGGTTTTTGTAGATCTTTCATAACCTCCTCTAAACAAAAATACAATTTTATCACTGGAAAAGTTCGGAATTATGTATGTTAACATTTTTTCCTCTTTCTCTCTCTCTCACTAGACTGGATGAGCTGATTTGGATTAAATTTCTGTATATGAGGCATGATGCCATTTGATTATGTTCACAATCTGTCAAGCAAGCAGATACTTGTGTCAATAGAGAAAAATCTCTATTCACTCGATCTGGATTCTTAAAGGATCCAGGAGGGCTTTATATGCAAAATTTCCTCAGTTATTTATTGGTGGTTTTTATTTTTACATGCGTTTAAAAACAAAGCCGCTATTGGCAAAAAATAATACTTTTTCCTTAATCTGTTAATAAAAAATACAAAATTCTTATTCGCTTATGTTCGCTAGGGCACACCTTTATTCTACATACTTTTCCAAACACATTCCAATAATTTATTTTCGAGGTAAAGGCGTTTTTCAGTCTCTGTTGACTCACCTAAGGACCTCACCTCACCTCACCTAAGGACTCACAATACAGACCTTATGGATTCCGCACATTAAAATTTCACTCATAGTTTTTGGATTTTTCACATAATTTAGTCCCCCTTAGGTAGTTAGGATACTTTCTAATGATGTTTCGTTTTAATTCAAACTCCATAATGGGAGGAAGGAAAAATTCCTTTTTTTAATTTCTGGACTCAAATTTATAACATATTAAATGATTCCATTACATTAAGTTGTCATTGTCATTCATTACATATTTGCAAATTTTCTTTCAGAAGTGGGAGATAATAAATCTAATTTTTTTCATTAGTAATCATTTTGATTGATAACTTCAGACTGGATAAAACCAATTTTTATGAAATCTTGAATGATGACATCGAAATACGGATCGTTGATACTATTTAAATTTTATTACAATTAAGCAAGGAGGGGTGGGGAGATATGATCATCTTTGGTTTCATATCTCAATATTTTACTGGGAGTAGAATAATTTCTTTACATAATGTTTTATTTGCATATTTAAATATTTGAGTATTCTACTTAATTTGCCTCGTTATAATAGTCTGCCCAGGGCGAAGACTAAGATTTATTAACGTCTTTTGTAAGTCAGTTTTATTATTATAGTTTAAATAAACTATTTATTACTTAAAAAATGAAAAGAATATAATATATTTACATACGAAGTTTTATTTATTTGCATCTAAAAGAAGTATGTAATGTGAAATAAATGATTTGACTGATTCTGTAGAATGTAAAAAAAATCTGAATTCAAAAAATTAAGTAAAATAGGAAGGAATTTAGATTTATCTCCAGAACAAGATTTTGATAAAATTTTTAAGTTAATTAAAATAATACTTTTTTTTCACCTTTAGTACCACCGTTAGATATAACTTCAGAGGATGAGATAAATGACTGGCAGCGTGTGAAAATGCCATGCCTAATCGGGTTTCCAACTCAGGACCTCCGGATGAAAGGCCGAGACGCTACCACTCGCGACATGGAGGCCGGTAATTAAAATAATACTGCATGTAATTTTCTACAACAGAAACCAAAATAAATGAAACAAAATATAGAATTACATACATAAAAAAACAGCTGTTTTTTTATAATTATTATTTGGTTTAGAATACAGTATTTAAAAAAAACAAGGCTTTAAATGTTCCTAATAAACATGTTCAGTAACCCAATTTAAAAAAAAAAAATCAGAAAAACTATAAATATTTGAGCGCTTAGTATATGAAGTAAAGTGATAAAATATTAACAGTTTTGTGTTACCAATGGTATTTTAGATGCAATAGCTAATATTAGAGATCATAAAAAATGATATTAAATTTTCCTAAAAGATTCCATATATAACATTTTTATATGAAAGATTGTAATAATGGAAACTACTGTAAGGATGTAAGGAGGCTGTGAAAAATCGCAACGTAATTTAGAAAAGAGACCAGATGGCTTGTGCTTTTTGATATCACCATCTGCCCAAATGCGATTACCAAGCCTAAGAGAAGAGATAATATTTTTTAGTGATAAGATCAAGTGTATGTTGGTTTTGACTTTTTAATTCAATTTTAGTTTCGTAAAAGATAATTGTTTAAATTTAAAAAAAAGAAGTAATTACGTTAAAATTACGTGCATAATTAAGTTAAAAAAAAATTGAAGGTAAAGGAAATTAATATGTAAAGTAAGTAAACTCTGTATATTCCGTATAAAATAAACTGTGTCTATAAATTGGAATATACACAGTGTATGTACTTAAATTATATGTGTGTTTATTATAATAAATTCACACACACACACACACACACACACACACACACACACACACACACACACACACACACACACACACACACACACACACACACATACATACATAAACTTTGTTAAAGCATTTTTAATATTTGCTAGTTGTAATTTAAATGATAATCCACAATTTTTGTACATTTAATTTCTTGTATATCGCAGTCATTGAATGTAATATAAATTTTACTTAATTTTTTTTAAATCTTTTATTTAACTCGCTTTAGGAATAATCAAATCTTGCAACTGCTATATCTTTTGATCTATCGTATGAAAATCAATGAAATTTGGTACACGTATGTAACTTCGATGACAATACAGCACTACTGTGTCGGAATTTGATATGACCCACCCCCACGCTGACAAGCACTACCCCTACGCGAAATTCATGCATTTAGTTGAAAATTTTCATTTCTCATGAATTATCGTATGAAATGATTGAAATTTGGTACACGTATGTAACTTTGATGTGTAAAAATAAATATTTTTGCTTCTTTTAGTCTTAAAAAAAAAATACAAAAATATATTTGATTACATATAAAAATTTATTTTTTAAAAAAGCTATTATTTAACTAATATTAATATTAACATTTATAAAAAAACGAAACAAATTAGAAAACCCCTCTAAATAGTAAAAAATACGAATTTAATCAAATTGAGAATTTTAAACAAAAAAATATAATGTATTAACAAATATAAAAATGAACTGAAAACTAAAAAATAAATTGTATAAATATCTAATAAATAACCAATAAACAAATATAATAATTATTACATTTTAAAATTAAAAGTAATGAAAATATTTAGTTAAATAAAAGCGTGGAGCAGTTTTTATAACAATGCTTTAGAATAAGTATTTATAGACATTTGCTGTATTTTAAAATATATTTTTTGTTTAATGAGGTTGTTTAGTATATGTATACACTTTAACTATGTAATAAAATAACTCAAGTTTTAATTCTTTAATGGTTCAAATTTGCACCCAGATGACCTTTAAGGGTTAATAAGATTAAAAATAAAAATTAAATTTAGAAATCTTGCACAAAGTTATTACATTTTGACAGTAATCTGACAAATTATTAATTATTTAAATTGTAATCGTAATTATGAATTCATTAAATAAAAATTCTTAATTAATTAAAATGAAACTTTTAGCGGAAAGAGTGCGTTCAAATTGGCTTAGATTACAAGCAGAATTCGAAGATGAACTTCAACTATGTGAGAACACGTACAAAGAAAGCGAGTGGGTGAATTTTCCCAGATTGTTACTTGTAGCTAGTCAGTCTCAACTAGAGAGGTTCCAGCAGAACTTTCCGCCTCCTCGAGTCGTTATTGAAAATGAAAATGAAGATTAATTGTTGTAAAAATAAATGTTGTGTTGTTTTAAATAAATTATAAAAACTGCTTTATAATTAAATTACTTTTAATTTTAAAATTTAATAATTATTACATTTATTTATTGGTTATTTATTAGATATTTATATAATTTATTTTTTACTTTTCAGTGCATTTTTATATTTATTAATATATTATTATTATTTTTTTTTTTTGTTTAAAATTCTCAATTTGATTTAATTCTTATTTTTTTTACTTTTTAGAGGGTTTTTCTAATTTGTTTCATTTTTTATTAATGTTAATATTAATAGTAGTTAAATAAAAGCTTTTTTAACAAATAATTTTTTTATTTAATCGAATATATTTTTGTAATTTTTTTTTGTTGTTTTAATTTATATTAATAAATTTAAAAAATAAATTTTACTTACTTTTTTATTTATATGTATGAATATTAACTTAAATATAATTTATTTAAGTTAATTTCCTCTTGATTGGATAAATTAAATATAACAACGTATATTTTACTTAAAAATATTATATTTATTAATCTCTTGGGGTAACCAATCAACTACATAAACATATAAATTAAATTAACTACGTTTCACTTAAAATTCTCTAAGCTTCCTCAGGTGACACATCATCATATAGAATTTTCTTGCATACTAAGAAATTAACTGATCTACTTATCCTAGATAACAATATTATACCCGTCTTTTTTGTAATAGATCCCCCTACTCACATGACTCATCTTATCTTTAGATAATTATATGTATCTCTTTATATAAGCTGATTGCTATTTCCTGTGTATTGAAACCTTTATAATGTAAATATTTTTCTGAAGAATTATAGATATTAAACATTATTTTCCTTAAAACTAAATTTATAATATAAATATGATTTTATAAATTAAATTAACATATATGTTGCTTTACGGCTATGTCCGGTCTATTGTTGACAGAATTTGTATTTTTCTCGATGTAAATCATTTCTAGAGTGGTCCTTTATGTCTATTTTGTTCTTTGTCTAATATTTTGGTGCTGTTGAACTCAAACGAGTGTTTATGTTCGTTCTACTGTATGTTTTGTGAGCGCTGTCACTTCCTTTTACAAAATGAAGGAAGTATTGTGATCGCGAAATATTATGGTTTTCAGATTTCAACGGAAATATCCATTTTGATCATTCCTGAGTCCATTTTGACTAGTTTCGGCGTGACATCTGTACATACGTATGTATGTATGTATCCCACATAACTCAAAAACGATTAGCCGTAGGATGATGAAATTTCGGATTTAGGACTGTTGTAACATCTAGTTGTGCACCTCTCTTTTTGATTTCAATCGACTGAACCAAAAGTGTCCAAAAAAGCCCAAAATCATCAAAAATTGGATTTTGGACTTTTTCTAATTCCAGAAATAAGCTCTC
Organism: Lycorma delicatula; assembly: GCF_047948215.1. Taxonomy (NCBI): domain Eukaryota; kingdom Metazoa; phylum Arthropoda; class Insecta; order Hemiptera; family Fulgoridae; genus Lycorma; species Lycorma delicatula. Next base: position 20,828,792 of record NC_134459.1, read on the forward strand.
ATTGAGAGCTTTTCGACGTTATATCAGAAGTGGTACTTATTTTTATTGGTTCCACAGTTATAGCCAAATGAAATTTTAATTAATGAAATATTTGCATCTTATAGGGGAACGCACATCGTTCGAATCACACTTAATCTCCTTTCTTTTTTTTTGAATTTAAATATATTAATAATTAACCTCTGATTGTAAAAAAAATGTACGATAAATAAAATTCAATTTTAAAGTCCTGAACTGGACTAGACAGTCCAGTAGTAATTCTGGTTACAAGACTTATTCAGTTTAAGGTATTGTACAACATTAATTGAATGTATGTTATGAAGAAACACAAAAAATACCCAACTAAATATAAAATTAAAAAATAAAGTAATTTGATATGAATAAAATACACATTAATTATATAAAGTATAAATACATGAAATAATATTAACTTCTTAAAAATTAAAAATAATTTCAGAATAATTCAAATTTACAAGTAAATGTTAAACAAAATTGTTTTTTTTTTAATGTTTGTTTTGAAATCTGTTTTATAAAAAAAAGCTGACAACTGTCAAGTCCTACAACTGTTGGTTGTTTGTTTCTGATGTGCGGCTTACACACACAACTTAATTTAAAATATCTATCATTTTATTTAAATATAATATATTTTCCTTTATTTAATTCAATGATTCTAACTAAAGCGTGCGCTGCTTTTCCGTATTTAATTCGCGCGGGTATGGCGGTACTAGCGGCGACGATCGGCACTAACTAGTGTAATTTCACAACCTACATAATACAAATTTCGCTTGTACGGTCGGCAGATTGGTGTAGCCGCTAGACTTAACGCACCAGGCACCGAATCAACCGGGCGACCGTGTTCGAGGCCCACCAAGACCCATTTACTTTTTTGCACTTTATATTTTCCATTTATTTAATTCTTTCGCTCACCTGTGACGTCAAACATAGCAGTAGTTTAAAGCTTTTTTTTGTGGTGGGAATGCAATTTTGCAACAATTGTTTTTGCAAATATTGTAATATTTAATTGTTAACAAATACTTCAGCCATCTCCTTATAATTTTTAGCCCAAGACCCATCTGATGTTTTCAAAGGAGAATGTGAGGAGGAGGTCGATGGAAGCTGCTCAAAACCATCCATAAGGTGTAATTTTCTCTACATAAAGACGATAGGCTTTCAAGATAAAACTTAAATGTCTCGCTGTTATAGGTTAGCAATAGCCGTTTCAACTTTCGAGCTTTTCTGTTTAGAAATGTCTTATCCTTGGCTCTACTGTGTCGTTACCACCGCCTCCTGAGCCTCTTTTCAGTAGTAGTGAGATTTAACATCTACCTGGGATGGTTTGTATTCATTCGACCCTCAAGTTTTACCTCTGGTGTCGACTGCCTCCTGTAGGATTTTAGTCATAAAGCTCGCGTTATCGGTATCATCGGAGGATCTTAACCGAACAAGCAATACTAACTCAACCTCAATTCACCTACGATACGAATTCTAGTTTGTCCTGTCGTTGTGGAGCCTTCTTGATTACTAAAGTGCTGACACTGAGCAGAACGGCTGAGTTGTCAGAAATTGAAGTTGCTATCAACTTCGGTATACATCCGCGAAATTCCCGAGGATACAAAAAAGTCCAAAATGTCAGGGATCTTATTAGGATTCGACGGCAGTAGGTAGACTGCATTCCAGAGATCATATTTATTTTTTATTTATTTATTTTTGTTCGTTTTTTTTATTTTTCTGGGCGAAAAATGGTTCCAGGTTATCATCCGAGCACGATATATTTACTGTAATAAACAAAGATATATCACATTAATGTCTTAGAATAGTAAAATTACCATCTACTTTACGGCAGTTAACATGAATAGGTGAAACAAACTACAGTAATTCAAATACTTGAATGTAGATGGACGGTCCAGAAACCGTAAAACATAAGACTACATTTCATTATCACCTAGAATACTTCGTTAAACTTGCAACGCAATGCCGCATAACAGATACAATCCACAAGGCTGTCGTGCACTCCTAGTTGGCAGTCGCACCGTGTACATCTGTTTGCATCATCAGATACCCATGAGTGAGCCTCGTCTCACTGACGATTATCACTGCGGATATTGATATCAATGACGCTCTCTGTTAACGGATCACACTGAGATGCTTCCTAATAACGCCATCAGAGCCCTGCCTCTCAGTGAAATTAGTTCAGATCCCCAGTGAGAATGCTTAGTATTCCAACTGCCGCCCACAATAAAACGTGAACCAAGAGTTGAGAAGATATCAGAGAAAGAGGCAACTTCGTCAAGTATCGAGAAGGACAGTATACTGCAAACACTTTTAAGCAGTCAGTCCTGGATTTCTACTGAGCTCGACTAAATGTGATTTGTTGAGTACTCCGCAGTTGATGTTTTATGACGTCTTTAATTATAACCGCCATACCTCTGTGTGCTCTGCCATCGGCTTGGTTAGTACAGTAAATAAAATAACCTCAAATTCGAAGGAAATTCCGATCAATGAAGTGCGCTTCGAAACAAAGACAATATCTAAGGATTCAGTAGTTAATAAAGCTTCTAGTTCTTCTCTCCGATCTGCTAGTCCATTAATATTTCAAATTGCAATTCTCAGGAACTTAGCCATTAACAGAGTTTGGTAAGCACGTTCGTAATAAGTCCTATTAAGTTTTTTACTCATTTCACGAGAAACTATATATTGGATGCTACCTTATCTAGCTTGTCCTCAGAAGTACTCTGGACATTTTCACCAACAGCCCCAGCGTAAGATCTTGGACAAGTAGAAGAATTCGTGTCTGGATCAACCCTCATTTTCCTACTTAATGATTGGAAGGTTACATTATCCAAATTGAAGAACGTCTACCTTGATTTCCAATAGGATTAGTTAGTCTCCTAATCGATGTAACCCTTTTCCTGTGTTTTGTCTCCATAATCTTTTTGTAAACCTTACAATCCCGGTAGTTTTCTGAATGGTTACACTGGTATAGCGGGCAAACAGCTGGCGTGTTCTTATCTTTAGTGCAATCAGCAGTCCTATATCTATCAACGCATTTCTCACATTGATAAGGCCGCATATGGTTATTTTTCGTATGGCTGTACTATTGACAACCCATGCACTGCACGAGTATTGGAGACCGTCTGAACACCTCAATGGTAACCTCACAATTGCGAAATATTTTTACTCATACATCTCCTTCTTGTTATCTCTCGGCTAAAGATTTACAAAGGAATTTGGTACTGGTTCTTTTGTGATTCTGTCCCTCGCATTGATAATGTTGCGGACTGCATAACCGTAACTCTAATGTTCTTCTCTAATAAGCTCAGTTGGAACAGAGGAAGTAGATTCCTTACTACTATACGAAAAGCTCTTTCATCTTTCTTGGTGAAGGTGTGGCCGATCAGTTGGTGTTGCCTCACAAAGTCAATTGTCTTTACGTAGACTGCCACATCCATTGAAAAAATGCGTAGTTGTTAAGAGCTGAATATTTTAATAATGTAATCGCATTTATCGATTATTATTTCAAATAATTCGTATAACCTCATGATATCACTTGCCATACAGGACTGTAGGTGGTGGCTTAATTGCGTCCTAATCAGTTTCCTCCATGGGGAGATCTTGAAAATTATTTTATATTGGTAAATCACCAGTTTTTATACGGGACTGAGATTGTGTTACGTCCATGCGAGCCCGGCACAATCTGCCATGGTACCGGTGTTACATGCAGGTCTGTGTTCTAAGTTTCGGTTCGCTATCTCAGATATATGAAAGACAATATCGTCCCTGATGAGTCTTCGTCGAGACTGTTTTCTTGGATCTCTACTATAAGATCCACGTTTCCTAGATGAAGTTGCACTGGAACTACTGGTTGCCGACCCGTTCTCATCGATAGGCAAAGCCAAATGCTGATTCATACTTGAAGCCCTTATTGGAGATAAGGTTAATCCAAAGATCGATTTTACACCGAGAAAAATAAAGTGTTTACTAAATAATAAAAGTAAATATATAAATACCCTTATAACTCTTGAAATCAAGCAGCTCACATCCTCTAGAATAATACGCTAAAACAAAAAAATATATACACTAGCAGATGTAAGTAATCTTGTTACTTAAAACAGTTGATTCAAGAAAATTAAATTTCAAAATGTAAAATAAATTCCTTAACTTTCCTATTAAAAAAAAACTTTTTATTTTTTTTTTTTAATTTTCATTTTACCTTTAATTTTGACAATAACTCAGTCAGGTGCTTTTCGTTTACGTACACTATAAAAATTTAATAATATTAAAAACATTTCGATAAAAAACGCGATAAACAAAAATAAAATGAAATAGAAGTTAGATGATCAAGTGAATTAAAGTAAACAGAGAAATTTTTCATAGGATTAGTGAAAAAAAAATTATTTATGGATCATGGAATAATTGAAAATCTCTGCATATTTAAATTGTGATAGAATTGAAAAAAAGTAATTGAGATTTGAGAAAAAAGTGATTGAAAAGTATGCGAAATCTTTTGTATTTTATCTATAATTAGTTTCACAAACGAATTTAAAGAATAGATTTTATATATATATTTTTTTTTAATTTAGCAAACTAAATGCTTCCATATATACAAATATTCATTTATTGTAATTAAAAAAAAAAAAAACAATTGAAAATACGCGTAAATCAAACTGGATTATTTGAATGTGTGTTACTTAAAATAATAAATTGATCATCTCAACAAAATGGGTAAAAAAAAACACGTAATATAATAAATGTAGTTTTAGTTTTTAGTCCTCAAAGGCTTTGAAGAATATAACTAGACCTTGTCTGGTGAAGATTTATTTCAGTTAGATAGCTCTGTACGATTTATAAGTCGTCGGATCGTTAGGAGTGTTACTTCAAGATGAATAATCTTGTCCTGTGTTTCTCAAAAACGACTTTTTGCAATAAATATTTAAGGTCGTTAACCAAGATCGTTGATCTCTAACGAATTGCTTTTATTCCACGTAAATTTGTCTCTTTATTCCAAGAAATTGCTTCTGGTGGAAGCCTTGATGCCACCATATTTTTAGATTAGCATTTTCTGTCTCTAGCCATTCGTCTTCCAAAGATAGATCGTCCTTTCTCATCAGCTACCCTTTTCTATATTCCTGATTCATTTATCCTTAGTCTGGATTCTATGTGTAGTTAAACCCCACTGGATAGGTCCATCGTAAGCACTGTTTCTTCTTTTAAAACTATTATATGGTTGTATATGTATGCGTCATAACACGCAGGAGTGGTAAAAGGAGTGCGTAGAGTGGTAAAGGTGTGCTGTACATATAAAAGGAGTACGGACGCATTCCTTTTATATGTACAGCAGAACAACAATCAAAACAACACTATACTTCTATAATACTCATAATAAATCAAGTGATTTTTTCCGCTGTGCAACAATATTATAGCATTGATATTTTTCTTTTTTTTAGCAATACCGATGGGTATTGCTTCATAGAATTAGATGAACTAGCAATTTTGTAGCGTGTGAAAATGCCATGCGTAACCGGGATTCAAACCCGGGACCTTCGGATGAAAGGCCTGGACGCTAACACTCGCGCCATGGAGGCCGGCATAGCATTGATTTTACGAATTTGTTCTGTATTACTATACTACAAAGAAATTTTATTTCTCTTATTTTTTAATATAAAAATAATATTCACTGTTCTCACTGGTGTATACAAATATTGATTTTGATACATGTATATAGGTACTTTTATAAATGTGTTTGTTAAGTTAGTGTTTACGTTTTCATTAATTTTTATTTGACAGTACAACTATTTATTTACGTTTCTTTTAAAAAACATGAATATATTTCCTTTATAAGTCTAAATAATGTCTAGATTAGGTTGTAAAGATAATTATCGACAAACAAAGAGTTATTCTAAATGTTATGAAATTAATGATTGATTAAATTAAAACTAAATTCATTTAATATAGATAGATCCTAAGAACAATTTAGGACTCGTTGCAAGCGCTATTTGAATGTCTAAAAAAATCGTTAAGAGAATTAAAAGAAATCATTCTAGAGATCCCGGGTTTGAATCCCGGTCAGGCATGGTACTTTTCGTACGCTGCAAAATTCGTTATCATCTATTAGTGAGTGTAAATGGGCGTAAGCCTGTTGTTTCTGTATTAATAAATAAATAAACTTCAAAATCGCTAGTACCTCCTCGGAGATGGAAAATACTCAAAAGAAAATGACTGACAGAAAATTTAGATAATATTACCACTCCGCGTAGTAGTTAATTTCCAATTGTTTGAATGTTGCAATCCTTTCTTTCTTATCCTGTTTAGCCTCCGGTAATTACCTTTCAGATAATACTTCAGATATTGAATAAGGATGATAAGTATAAATGCAAATGCAGTGTAGCCTTGTACAGTCTCATCATTCCTGAGATGTGTGGCTAATTGAAACCCAACCACCAAAGAACACACCGGTATCCACGATTTAGTATTCAAATCCGTGTAAAAATAACTGACTTAACTAGGACTTGAACGCTAGAACTCTTGACTTCCAAATCAGCTGATATGGGAAGACGTGTTCACCACTAGACCAACCCGGTGGGTTGAATGTTGCTATCCTAGTCTGCACTAACTTTCTCTTCGATAACAACTAGTGAAATAATTAGGGATAAAATGTAACTTAGCTATTTTATAGGCACGAATTGGTTTTAGATGGATAAGATTCCAAAAAATGGATCAATTCTTATTAAAAAGAGCTGTGGGTTTTTTCTGATGCACAGCTTTCACACACATGCACACACATGTTAATTAAAAATATTTATCTTTTTATTTAAAAATAACATTTTTTCGTTTAATTCATTCTATGAATTCTGTGATTCTAACTTCCTTTCTTTCTTTTTCCTGTTTAGCCTCCGGTAACTACCGTTTAAATAATACTTCAGAGGATGAATGAGGATGATATGTATGAGTGTAAATGAAGTATAGTCTTGTACATTCTCAGTTCGACCAATCCTGAGATGTATGGTTAATTGAAACCCAACTACCAAAGAACACCGGTATCCACGATCAAGCATTCAAATCCATGTAAAAATAACTGGCTTTACTAGGACTTGAACGCTCGGCTTCCAAATCAGCTGATTTGGGAAGACGCGCTCACCACTAGACCAACCCGGTGGTTTTCTGTGATTCTAACTAAAGCGCGCGCGCATAACGTATTTAATTCGCGCGGGTGTAACAGTACTAGTGCCGACGATCGGCACTAACTAAACTAATGTAGTTTCACAACTGACAGAGCAAATTTCGCTTGCACGGTCGTCGAACTGGTGTAGCCGGGTGGCTTAACTCACCAGATATCGAGTCGACCGGGTGATCGAGTTCGGGACCCGGTCAGACTGAATTACTTTTTTTACACTTTAAATATTATTCATTTATGTAATTATACCGCTCACATCTCAACGTAACAAACGACTACAATAGCATTTTTTGACGTGAGAGTGCGATTTTGCAAAATAAGTTTTTGCAAATATTGTTATTTTTTAATTAGCAAATGTACCTAAGAAAAATATGACCTTAATTAGGCGAAATCTCGAGATACTGTGGGTAACCTTGCTCTACAATCTCACCTCCTTAACCTTTTAAGTTGAAAATTTAATGGCGTCAATGCCACATATATAGAAAAGTAAACTGATCAAGTTTGATAAAAATCGGTCCAATAGTTCTGGAGTTATAAAGTGATTTAGAGTCCGACACCGAGCATACGTACATACGAACATTAATATCCGGAAAATTTCCATCCAGATTTTGGTTCCTTAGGTGCCAAAACGTCAAAATACGATGAAAATTGCATATGCCCAAATTGTAACGATTACAATACTCTTTCCGTTCTAAAGCTATAGCGCTAGTCGGGAAAGTAAAATGTGGTATACAATATAAAAGATTTTTTTTATTAAAAAAAGATTACTCAATATCATACTGAAGGAATACCGTCCTTGTATTTATTAACAAGACTAATTTTTGAATTCACAGTTAAAAAAAGTATGACAATGTTGTGAACAAGTTGTATCGATGGCAATTCCGAAAGACGTAATAATAATTAACCATACAGGAGATGATACTCGTTTTCATTAATGTATTGCTATATTACTCTATGGAAAACATTTTGCATCCTCGAAAGATTATTAATCATAAATTAATAATAATTTATACTGCTTTCATAGTGGGTGGCTGAAAAACTTATCCAATTTGCTGGAAAATAAAATAGTTACACTAATCAATGAACCACAACGAAAAATCCAAGAAGATAAGAAATTTCTCATTAAATAAAAATTTGATGGTAGATTAGCCAAAGTTGAATAAAATCAATTTTTAAGGAAATAAACTTTACAACTTAATATAAAAAAAGTAAAGAAATTATTTTCTGGATGAACAGATTGGAAAACAAGGGCGTTCTGTGTTTCCCTTACCACTTTGTAACCCAGACCTGAATCCCATATTGATAATATAAAAGTTATAAACCGAGTTGTACGTCATAAAATTACGTTTAATATTATTACTAAGTGTTGACATTGTATATGAATGCAAATCAAAATATGAAATATTATTTTAAACGAATGCAGAATTACTGTCAACATGTCAAAAAAATGGTATACCAAATGTGGGACTGTTGAAGATCAAAGTGAAAACTTAATTATAAATTTAAATTTATATGAAAGTGAAGAATGGTAATGGGGGTGAAAAGATTAAAACATTGTTTAAATCTTTACATTTAACTGAAGTTAATTTTATTTATTTCACATATTACTATTTTATTTTAATGGATGGCGAATTTTAAACCATATTCCTATAAAATAAACATTTAGTGAGAGAATCTACGAAAAAGAATTTTTATAGAAGTAAGGTTTACTTATGTATGGATGTATGTACTTAGAAAAGTTATATTTCAGAATTTACAAAATATTATTTATAAATTATTGTTACTTTTCAAGTAGCTAGAGTCAATAAGGATTTTACCTCGAAAAAATTGACTACATAAAATAAATTATTGGAATGGATTCGGAAAAATATGTATATAGTGTATCCTAGCGGTCATGAGCGATTAACTATTTAATTTGTTAATTAACAAATTAAGGAAAAATATTTAGTTTTTCGCCAATAGCGGCTTTAATTTTAATGACATATAAAAATTAAAAAAACACAAATAGATAGCTGACGAAATTTCCCATAAATACCTCCCTTATTTTACGACCAAAATTTCGCGCCCTTTCAACTTTTTCTATAAGCAACCAAATCGCGGTATAGCTATCATACATAGGTAGCATAACTCGAGTGCGCGCAAACAATAAACTTCCATAACTCTGTTCGTATAAGAGATAATTTAAAAGTTCAAAAATGCACAAAATTGTTAGACCCAACGCTTAAATGAGTTAAATTTTTGAAGCATTTTTAATTTCTGATTGCCCGTTAATCCGGCGGATCTACTGTGAAATCTTTGAAGGCTTTGATAAAACGGCTATAACAATAAACAGATTGCTAAAAATATAAAAGCCAATATAGAATTCGGTTCTTGAGTTTACTACCTACTCATTCCTTGAGAGATATCACTATATCTTACTTAATTGTTTATTTATCAACATTTTAAAATTGTATTTTTTAGAAAAAAAAATGTTTTGGTACCTTAGCTAACACTTAAAACCAGTTATTCATTTTATCTTTTCAAATATAAAAATTTGAATCGTTATTTGTAAAGTAAAACATGTATTTTAAGATGGAAGATATTGTTTTTCAAAAACATTAATTTTTCAATGAATTTTAGGAAATAAATGTTAGTATTACTTCGTAAACACATGAAAATGACGCTACAAACAAATTTTTATAAAAAAATTAATGAAAACAGATATTTTTATACAACATCGTAGATTTGTGTAAAAATACTCTTTTATCAATATATAATCATAGATAAGAGTGATTTTGCAAGATTTCGCAAATTTGTTGCTGTTTGTGGAATGAAAAAGTGGCTTTTGAAAAAATGTCTAGTTTTTCGTCAATATTTTGTTTATTTTTAATCATATTAAAAAATAGATTTCGAAAACTTTTTCCTACAAACAAAATTAAGAAATTAGGGATAATTATTAATTTAACTACTTATTCTTACTGTATACGAGGAGGTACCCAGTTTCCAAGCTACTCTCCAAATAGCGCGAATTTGATACTTACTGTAAAATTCGTTGGGGGCCCTGAGTTTTGCTCGAAAAAGTACCCACGTGATTTTTTTATGCGAAATTTCCTCAGCTATCTATCTCTGTTATTTATTTTTATATGCGATTAAAGATAAAGACACTATTGGCGAAAAACAAAAAACCTTTCCTTCATTTGTTAATTAGCAAATTAAATAGTTATTCGCTGCTATCCGCTTGGGTACGCTTGGATAGCGCAGAAGGCTTTGTCGACCGCGGAGGGCTGGATGGACATTAAAATTTAAATATTTCTGCGCCCAAGACGAAGTATATGCTTCTCAAGGGTGCAGACAAATTATCGTGCAGTCGTAACCCCCATATTAAATACAAAGGCTGTGTAATCAGCCGGGTGAGGGTTCATTAGTACCTAGGTGTTTTGTTTGATGAGAAGTTGATGTTTAGTAACCACATTAAGCAAGTAGCGGCGGACACCGTCTCAGTGATGCACAAACTTAGAAGGATTGCCCGGAAAGACTATGTCTTTTCGAGTTGTCAGGCCGTCAAATGTACATGGTGTACCGACGTGTCTTTGAGAGCATGACCGCTTACGCGGTGCCCGTTTGGGCGCACAGGTTGGGTATGAATAGTGCACTACTTCAAAATTTAAGGAGTGCCCAGCGCAGAACATTGATAGTATGCACTGGTGTTTTTAAAACAACCTCCTTTGAGGCTACTACCGTATTGGGAAAGGCTCTCCCAATCGATTTAGTGTTAAAAGTTCAGGCAACCATGTGGAGATTGCGAAGAGGTCGGAAGGCCGAGGTATTTGGGATGCGGTTTCGGGCCGGGCCAGTACCGGGGCGGAACGGAACGGTGATCCCAATGCACCGGATCTAAATTTCGTTGCCCATCACCCGTCTGCGGAAGAGTCTACAGAGCCTCGCAATGGATGCATGGCAGCTGGAATGACACACCACGAATAAGGGAAGATCCTTGTATAAATTTATACACGATCTGGGGGGATGGCATGCCTCAAGTTCGTTTTTAAGAGCAACGGGTGCCCAGGTGCTCACCAACCATGTGAATTTAAAGCAATATCTGTTTCGGTTCCGCCTAGCGGCTGATGAGCTGTGCATCTGCTGGGAGGTCCAGTCAAATGAGCATATGATGTTTGACTGCCCTGCTCTTTGGGGGCCAGAGACCGGGCCACCCTGGAACTTAGAGGTCAAGGGGAAAATTGGCCGCTCATAAACGGCGAGTCAGTGTGGCGAGAGCCGCATTGTTGGACCGTGTGGGAATTCCTCGATGCGGTTGCCTTGTTCAGCCGACATCATGGTAATAATTACTCTCACCTTAAGATTGGTTACAAAACAAAGAATACGATTGGTTGGAATTTCGTGCCTGATAATGATAAGAATTATTCTCACCTTATGATTGGTTAAAAAACAAAGCCTACGATTGGTTGGAATTTTGTGCCTGATAATGATAAGAATTACTCTCACCTTATGATTGGTTAAAAAACAAAGAATAGATTGGTTGGAATTTCGAGCCTGATAATGATAAGAATTGTTCTCACCTTATGATTGGGTAAAAAACAAAGAATACGATTGGTTGGAATTTCTGCCTGATAATGATAACAATTACTTTCACCTTATGATTGGTTAAAAAACAAAGAATACGTTTGAGTGGAATTTTGTTCTGATTATGATAAGAATTACGCTCACCTTATGATTGGTTAAAGAACAAAGAATCCGATTGTTTGGAATTTTGTGCCCGATAATGATAAGAATTATCAGGGTTATTTTTTTTAAAGGTCCGATCGGTCACGAAATTAAAACTACAGTGGAAATAAAAAGTTTTTTATTTGTAACAAGTAATTACATGGTTAAACTATTTCTCTAGATAGTCGCCACTCCGATTTAGACATTTGTCGTAGCGAAAAAAAGCCTGTTTTTTCAGCCATTTTTCAGTAAAAAAAAGAAACAAATTTAATTTCATAAATAATTTTCAAATAATCTGGATTGGAATGTATTGTAATCACTGAGACATGATTACGTCTCTGTATTATCTCTTTATCTCCTTTGTTGCTTAAATCCCTAGAGGAAAAATTTAGATATCAATTAATCAATCTTTGTAAAGCTGAATAAAGAATAAAATGACGGCTTGCGTCCTACTTGCGTCTCCTTAAACAAATGAGAAATAATTCAATAGAGTTCAATTGTTTATTTTTTCTTCTCAGCTCATTGATTAACTGTACATATGTGTATGAGCGTGCGTAATAATTTATCTGTTTAACACATAGTAATCATTCAACTGTACGTACTGATAATTGTTAACTAACAAGATTAACAAGTGGCTTCTTTAACTGTGTAATAATTTATACTCGCGCCACTCCACAAAAACGTTTCTACTCGAAGCATATCCTAATTTATCATTTGTATTATTCCGAGTAGGCTGACTCGGTACCCTGTATCATCCCACAGACCTGCAACTGTATTAAACAAAATATAGTGTTATAAATAAATTTTTGCTCATAATTTAAATCTTATAAACATTATAAATATATTTATAAAATTATAAATAAAGGATTATAAATTTTTACCCATAATTTGAAATTTTATTAATTTTAGATATAACATTTTTTTTAATTTTCAAATAAATATTTTATATGAATTTCTCTCTCTAATGTATGAAAGTATTTAATCAAAGCTCTAAGAAACGTTGATCAGTTTTTTTTTTTTTTTTAATTATAAAATGAACATATAAGATTTATTCCTGTATTGAGGAAGTAGTGAACTTCCGCAATGGAGTGGTAAGGAGTTTTTCGAAGTCGAAGGTTCTGAGGTTTGAATCCTAGTAAAAACTAGTTGCTGTTATATGGATTTGAATATTGTACGGTAGATACCGATATACTTTAGTGGTTGGGGTTCAATTAACCACACGTCTCAGGAATGTCGACCGGTTCTGTGCAAGATCCACTTACTGTACTCATTTACATGTACATATCACCTCATCTTATTGGCCGTGAGGGGTTGCATGTTGTTCACTAGTTAAATAGTTTGCAACGAACACATTAGGAAAATAAAAATAAAAAGTAATAATATTATTTCTATTAATTGGACGTCAGGAAACTGCTGGATTTTATCTGTTTGGGGGGGGGGGAAGAATAGCCATTAAAAAGAATACTACTTACAAGTAAGCAAAGATTTATTTTTTTCTATTATTTGATTTGATAAATTACGTACATTGATGTAATTAATTAAATTTTCTGAATTTTTAATTAAATTTCTTTTTTTAAGTGACGACTCTTGTAGAGCAATTTTAAGTGTTTTTTGCTACTAGTAACTATTATATAAATAAAAAACTGTATTATTGGTATTATTTCCAGTAATTAAGCTGGTGAAGATTTATTCCTATAAGTTTTAAGTTGCCGGCTATAAATATTGCTGCTGCAGAAGTACAACTGAAATGGGAAAATTAGTGGTCACCCAAAATTTTGGATTCGGGGTTTTTGTAAATGTCGACGTTTCAAGAATCCCTTGTCCAAAAATATATATATATATGTAATGTGTTAACCTATATTTTGATAACAACTGGCTCAACATAAATTCTTCGAAATTGCTAAAAAAGAATTTCTATATATTGGACTTTGATGGAATTATAATTTGGGTAAAGTTTAAAAATGAGCAGAGATTTAGGCGTTTTTAATTTGATTAATTATAGAAAATTGAGGTTAAGTTGAATAAAATTACTTATTAAGTTATTTAAAATGCTAAGTTTTACATAGATTGGAATAAGGTGTGAGAGGATTTTAAACATTATTTCTAAACCTTTTGTTGTCTCGTATCTCGAACCAATAATGTTGAAATTTGCTATATCTGGAGGCGTGATTTTCAATCCAATCGGACAAGGGGGCAGTATTTCCGCTATCATGTTTTTTGATAAAATATAACTTTGTAGCAAAAGATCCAAAAATGTCATTAATTAAAATTTTATATATCGTTGAAAAGCTTTCAATAAGAGCTGCATAATACTGCAGTTAAGAAAAAGTCCAAAATCCAGATTTTTTTAGATTATGAATTTTTTTTGACTCTTTTGGATGTACGTACGTACGTACAGATGTCACACCGAAACTAGTTAAAATGGATTCAGGGATAATCAAAATGGATACTTCCGTTGAAATCTGAAAAGTGAGATTTTTCGCGATTACAATACTTCCTTGTACAAGGAAGTAAAAAGGAAAAAACATCTGACACATAAAACAGTACTCGCTTCTGATTGATTGTCAACGGTTGAAAAGGCTTTTGACTATTTGAACACCTGTATCATAATGAAAATCATCTTCATTATGATACAGGTTTCAGCCGCTTAATTCAAACGTTATAATAGAGCCCTAAAAAAAATATTATTTATAATACCGTTATTTTTTAAAATCTTTTCTCTTTTGATTAATTTCGAATTTTGGTATCTAAAAATAAGTTTATATAATAACTTATGATTTCCTGACTCTGTCTTTTATAATTTATAAAATTGTTAATTTCCAATCTCTTTACATAGAACTAGCAATTAATGATGTTAAAGAACTATTTAGATCCGGAGAAACAGTACAAGGTAAAAAGATTAAGATGCTACGATTTGCTGATGATATGGTAATTCTAGCTTAGAATAAAAAGCATTTAAAAGAAACAATGAACGGCATGGATAAGTCCTACGCAAGAAATACAGCATGAAAATAAATAAGAACAAAACGAAAGTAATGAAATGTAGTAGTAGTAGTAGAAATAACAAAGATGGACCGCTGAATGTGAAAATAGGAGGAGAAAAGATTATGGGGGTAGAAGAATTTTGTTATTTGGGAAGTAGAATTACTAAAGATGGACGAAGCAGAAGCGATATAAAATGCCGAATAGCACAAGCGAAACGAGCCTTCAGTAAGAGATATAATTTGTTTACATAAAAATTAATTTAAATGTCAGGAAAAGATTTTTGAAAGTATATGTTTGGAGTGTCGCTTTATATGGAAGTGAAACTTGGACGATCGGAGTATCTGAGAAGAAAAGATTAGAAGCTTTTGAAATGCGGTGCTATAGGAGAATGTTAAAAATCAGATGGGTGGATAAAGTGACAAATGAATAGGTATTGCGACAAATAGATGAAGAAAGAAGCATTTGGAAAAATATAGTTAAAAGAAGAGACAGACTTATAGGCCACATACTAAGGCATCCTGGAATAGTCGCTTTAATATTGGAACGACAGGTAGAAGGAAAAAATTGTGTAGGCAGGCCACGTTTGGAATATGTAAAACAAATTGTTAGGGATGTAGGATGTAGAGGGTATACTGAAATGAAACTACTAGCACTAGATAGGGAATCTTGGAGAGCTGCATCAAACCAGTCAAATGACTGAGAACAAAAAAAAATTTCCAATCTATAATCTTTGCCTTTTTCAAAGAACCTATAATTATAAAATTGAAATTTTTAATTTTTCTGTAAATGAGTTTAGCTTTTACAAAATTCGCTGAACTTCTAATCATATTTTTTTTGGAAAAATTTTGAATTTTTTATTTCACTCAATACATCCAATTTTTTTATAATGAAAATCCCATTAGTTTAATGGTAAAAAAAACAAATTAAAAAATTTGAAATAAAAGTAATTTCATTAAACTACTTTTGAAGAGTAATTGCAGGAGTTACAGAAGATTAACCGGTGAATGTTAAATTTTTAAATTAGCTTGATGTTTATTTTCACATCAAAAAAATTCTATTATTTTATTTTATTTTATTTATGTTGGATTAAAATTGCTTATTTCATTGGGAAAATGTCACAAACTCTTCTATTTCATACAACTGAGTAACAAATTAGATTTCAGTGTTTGTAGTCGGTATTTATTTGTCTAATCCTTATTAAACAGGATTTGTATATGTTTTTACACATTTGTATTCTCAGTAAAAAAGATAAAAAAATAATTTTTAAATTGTAGAAAATTTTATTTTATGCGTTGTTCATATTGGAAGATATGTAAGAAAATTTTTTTATAATAAATAAAATTCTGATATATAAATTAAATATTCTTTAATCACCTGAAGTTGGAAATTACATTCACTTTAACCTACATTTTATATGTTCGTGTTTTGTTTTTTCTTTTTTTAATTGGTAAAGAAGGTCGCGGTAGAGTGTCGAAGATGGAAGCTTCTTTTAACTAATCGACATAAATTTAATAAACGGTTAGAAAAAATAAGAATTGATAAGATCTGTAGATATTTATAATTTAAGTACAATAGGAAAATAATGGACCAAAATTGGTCAGAATATCTAAAGATTATTCAGAACGAGATATTTGACTACAATCGATTCAAAATTTAAAAAAGAAAAAATGTATAAGAAATCTTTTGTTTGTTTTCAAGTTTTCTAGTTTGTTATCATAGGATCATAATTACGTTTGTGATGTTTAGTGAAGAGTTAGTGAAAAATTTTCTAGTATTTCATGATTTCTCTTACAAAATATTGTGATATGATTTACAGAAACTTTTTATTTTTTGTAAATTGTAACTAATAGGATAATATTTAGAAGGGATAAGCAAAATAGTTTTCGATTGGAAATTCAATAAATGCAAGTTTGTTAATGCAATATCTAATATTTTATGCTATTGTAAGCGGTTTACTCCCATTTTTTTCATTCCCTGCCATGCTACTTCAAAATTACGCCCAATGAAAATTCACACACGATGATATTTTGTGAAAATTTCATATTCGTTCATTCGGTGCGACCTAACCAATTATAAATAATATTTGATTTTTTATATCATATAAGTATATTAAAAGATATATTATTTAAATATAAACAATATCATTTTTTTAAATTCTATTTTAATAAATTAAAAAATCCTGTAAATACTCTGTAAACCTACCGAGGATTGTTAAAAAGATCTGAAAGACTTTCACATATTCCATACATCACCCCGTATGATCTTATATGTTCTAATCAAATTCTACAGCTGTTATGGAATTCATTGAAAAAGTATTTATTTGAAAGATGGTTCTTTCAAAATACTTTTGAAACTAATTGTGAAAATGTTTAGCAATTTGGTTAGGATAGTCGTATCCCAATGTTATTTATCTTAGAACTTTTTTTCAGTGCTTTTTAAAATAATGAGTTACAATCCCACTCGTTTATTTTATTTTTTTTAGTTCACCCTTGAGTCTTCCATAGAGCTGAAAAGTAACTTACACTGAAAAAAGTAACTTACTTGTTCTAATCTTTTTTTTATCATTGATATAATTGGATGCGGTTTACGGCATTCTTCGTTGTATCAAGGGACTACTTCAGGGAACATATAATTTACTCTTTTTAATTTTTGTGCGGCGATGGGTGGGGAGCAACTTAAAATTCAAATGGGACCAAGGGTCATTTGATATATCATTTTGAAGAGCTCCGTGAGACAAGAAAAATAATACAATTAAAAATAAATTCTGATCGCCGAATCCAAAATTCCGGCCAATAATATGTTAGTTTCAAATAGCTAGAACTAGGTTGTATGCTCCCCTCTAACTTTTTGTGTTTTCCTTTGGATATCTTCTTCGATAAGAAAGGCTAATTCAGTAAGCCCCAATTTAGAGTATTCAGCCTTCAGGATGGGATGGGGCAAGGGCGGGTCAAAAATTTTAAATCGACATAAATTTTAAATCAAGCCTGATTTGTTTCAAAGATTTTTCTGAGACAAGCAAAACGGTATCAAAAAAATTAAATTCTTACTATTTAAACCCAAATGGCGATCACATCCAGTTATCTAAATTATAAAAAACGTTAGTGGAGGTGTAAGTTACTTTTCAGCCACTCGGTATATATCAGATATATATATATATATATATATATATATATATATATATATATATAAATATATATATGTATATTAAAGATCACCGAACATCAAGATCCGTCAAAAATCTTTTTACCAAAATTTCTACTCATTTTTTTAGATCTGTGTAGTAAATTTCCTATGAGAAAAAAATAAGATAAAGAATTATATTTAGGAAATCAATTTTGTTTTTTTTATTTTCTTTTTAAGCAAAATTACTTTTATTGATTTTACAGAGACAATTTAAAGAATTTTAATTTTTAATCAAATTAGAATAATTTTTACGGGAGAGAAATAATTATAATCCACCTTATTTGTAATTTCAGCTTAGGAATTACAGAGTAGTATAAAAGCAAGCGTTGTTTTATCAGTGAATTGCGCATTAGATACCTAAACTATTCGTATTATTAGCGTGAATTAGATGAAAAGGTTTCAGGCATGTACTTTTACCGTTCGAACTACGGATATAAGCGTAACTTTAAATATAACTTTCTTGTAATTACTGCATTGTTTATTCAGCATGAATAATTCGATTGTAATTCCGGTCTCGTAATTTGTAGCGTAGAGGGCTTAACAGATGAGATTGTTCGACTGAAGTTTGCAATGAAGATAAACAACAGGACAAACTGTTCGCTACCCGCCTCTACAAAGGACATTTGCATATTTTACTGCAACAAAAATACGCGTTGTTCTAGAATCTAACTACTGTTTTAACCTATATTACACTTTATTTTCAGAAATCAATATCGTTTATTGAAAAAAAATAAAAGATAAAATGAGCTTAAAAAAAAAAATCACTGAAACAGATAGATGTTATATTTAAAAAAGTCGTTATATACTACTGGATGTCACATGAATATTTTAGTAATACGTAATCATATATTTGTTATTTCATATTATAAAACAAACTGATCGTAAAAAATAAACAAAAATTCTGATTTAGTGGAGTTTTAATGTATTGAAAATTTATCTACCTTTTAAACGACGTAAATATTTCCATATCAATCAAATATAAGAAAAAACAGGGGTGACAGGCGACTTAATATTATTTTATCACTTATTAGCATTTGTTATAAAACACACTGTAAATTTCCAGAACATTTTGTAAATTTTTATTTAAGTTTGTACGTCATATAGATTGAGCAACTTTATATCAAACCGCTACAGATTAAATATTGTTGTGGAATGTTCTATTTCATAAATGAAGTGGAAAAATTAAAATAAATTCAATATTTATATTTGCAAATTTTACATATTTTCCATATTTTTAAAAAGATGTTCGAATTGTGTGCTCTGCATAACGTTGCAATTTTGAGTTTGAATGATCATATTGAAACGCAAACATTGCCGGCCTCAGTGGCACGAGTGGTAGGTAGCGTCTCGGCCTTTCATTCAGAGGTCCCGGGTTCGAATCCCAGTCAGGCATGGCATTTTCACACGCTACAAAAGCTGTCATTCATCTCATACTCTGAAGTAATACATAGGTAGTACATAGGTAGAGGTAACACTCTTAACATCATCAGTTTCTAATTGAATGATTGTCTACGGTTTATCGATAGCGTGGAGATTCGATTCATAAACTGCACTCTTCCTAGCCCCGAAAAAAAAAGAAAAGATCCCAATAGAACAAATATGGGTAACTGCGGAGGCAGGGCCGTCTGTTGACACTTTGGTTTGTCTTTTTGCTTAGGTTGTTGCATAGTTGTTACAATATATAGTTTCATATTTAAATTTTGAGGAATTTTTTTGGCAAGAAGTGCATTTTACACCATTTTCTTGCGATAACTAACATAATTGCGAATGCTAACACAAGGTCGATTATTTCGTTTTACGTTTGAAACCGACCCCTTTATCAAATTTTTTAACCGAAAAGTGTATTCTACTCTTTAGTGTTTTGCTGGTATTCGGAAATTTCTCCACAAATACTGGACGCGTTTCTTCAAAGGATCCAGAGGGCACATAAGCTTCCAGTATAGCAACCTTTTCCTTGATCGAATAAGATATCTTACAAATTCAGCTGGCGGAATATTTCCCGGATTATAAAAATAATTTATCGAAGAGACGGGTACTAAATTCATTTAATGAAAACGTTGTAATAGTTGTTAACTTACCACTTGAGATTCGCCACCAGCTCATTGAAATGTTGTCTGTCGATGAAACGTTGCCAGTACATTTCATACCTGAAGATTTAGACACATATTGGCGCTCGTGGAAGTGAATATGGAAATTTAGACGGAGAATCATTGAAAATACTAATCCTTTCGCCACGTCTGTGAAAAAGATTTTTCGTTTATGTTTACGCTAAATATAGAAATCGTCTTTTATCGCGTGAAAACAATTTGTTTCTGTGTGTTTCTATTTAGATCCACGTATGAACTTTTTGAAAAATAAATGCAACCATCTCATTAATTCTTTACGTGTGTACTTATAAATTTAAGTAGATTTTAATAATAAATGATTATTTTTCATTTTTGAAATGATTTCATTTTTGTTTACGTGTAAAGTTGTAGGGCTACTTTTGCGAACCCCCCCCCCCCCATCATATAACTGCGAACTCCAGGTCGAGAAATGCTGCTTTAGATGGTGATACAGGATGCAACTTTCGAATAGCTGATATTTTCAGAATGTTTAATAGCACGCATAAATAATCGGTGAGAGAAGTGCATAGCTGTCGGTCTGTTATTATACAATAGAAAGAGTTTAAATACATTGATAGCAGAACGTTGTACATGGAACTCCGATTAACTGGATTATCTTTGAAAAGCCGACTGGGATACTTGAAAAATTAAAATACGTTAATCATACGTTAATCACACATATTATTCTAATCATCATATTCATCACACTTAATAAAAAGATGAAAATATGAAAAAATTAATTTATTTCAGTAAAATTAAAAAGATACTCACAACACAGGTAAGAAGTATTAAAAAAATAAAATAAAAAAGAATAATTTACTAATAAATTAAGTAGAAAAAACCCAACGAGTTGAAATAAATTTGGTAGTAAAACAATCAGAATTTACAAAAATTATCTGAAAAAAATTTAGTATCCTATTGTTTTAAAAAAAAAATTAATTTTAATAAACTTACAAAAAACGTACTGAAGAACAATTGAGCACGTTATCTACTCGTGTATACATAAAAATGAATGTTTGTCTGTATGTCTCTTATGCTTTCCTAAACCGTTCATCCGATAGCGATGAAACTTTGGGGAATGGTTGGACGCATGCCAGGGAAGTATTCTGAATTAGTTTGGACCCGCTAGGTGGCGCTGGCGTCGAGATATTTCGAAAAATTATATTTATGGTTCGATTTGCCTCATATTCAGAATACATGTTACTTACAAAAAAGAAAGAATTATCTCTGCAAAAAATGAACCCTCTAGATGACACTGGGATTGAGATATTTAGAAAAATTATATTTATGGACCGATTTGGTTCATATTCAGAATATGAATATTAGTTACGTGGAAAGAAATATTTTTCCAAAAACTATACCCGCTAGGTGGGGCCGGTGTCGAGATATATACAAAACAAACAAACAAATATACAAACAGACTTTTTTATTCTATATATATATATATATATAAGGTATGTTCGTATGTGTGTCCGCTAAAGACCAAAAAACTAATGGACCGAAGTAGCCGCGGGCAAAAGGGAAAAAGGGGGAAAAGGGGAAATGGAAAGGGGGAAACCGGGAAACGGTAAAAAGGAATCTGGAAGAGGGGTTATGGAGAAGGGTGAAAGGGAAAAGGGAAAGGAGAATAAGTGAAAGGTAAAATTTGTGAAGTTCAGTTTTTTAATTTTTTTATCAAATTTTCAATTGTGTTCATTTAAACTCTCCTCTTCCACGCTCTCTCTCTCTCTCTCTCTCTCTCTATATATATATATATATATATATATATATATATATATATATATATATATATATATATATATATAGCAATAGCGAAGCATTGCCGGGTCTGCTACTGTATTATAAAAAACTATAAGTTAATCAAAATTACATAAAATATGATGTGGACACCACATGACTTCCTTGTATGCCTATTAAATTACATATAAATATTTCATTAATAACTTGTGATATTTTTTCATATTTTTTTTTTATTGTTATTATTGAATTATAATTTATTGTAAAGATTTTTTTTTACATCAGAGATTAAAATTTATTAATAAATTAATATATTTAAATTTAAAAAAAAAAAAAGTTAAAAAAGAAGAAAATGAAGTCGGATTCGAACCGATGTGCTTTCCTCCTGTAAGATCAAATATTTAATTAATTCATGTTTTTTTTTGGCTATAACTCTGGAACCAATAAAAATTAGTACCACTTATAACATATCGTTCAAAAGCTCTCAATGAAGACTTATTACTACAGTTAAGAAAAAGTCCAAAATCCACATTTGTTTGGATTTTGAGCTTTTTTAGAAAAAGTTTTGGCTCAGTCGAGTGCAATCAAAAAGGGAGATGCACAACTAGATGTTACAGCAGTTCTAAATCCAAAATTTCAACATCCTACGACTAATTATTTTTGAGTTATGCGAGATACATACGTACGTACTGATGTCACGCCGAAACTAGTCAAAATAGATTCAGGGATGCTCAAAATGGATATTTACGTTGAAATCTGAAAACCGACATTTTTCGCAATCGCAATATTTCCTTTACTTCGTACAAGGAAATAAAAAAACCCCAAAAAATTAATCTTTATATATATATATATATTTCTTGTGTGTGTGTGTGTGTGTGTGTGTGTATGAAAGTGAACTCCTCCTAAACGGCTGGACTGATTTTGATGAAATTTTGTGTGTGTGTTCAAGGGGATTCGAGAATGATTTAGATTCACAATTTGGTCCACTGGAAAATGTTTTTTTAATTAATTTTTTTATTTATAAGTAGTTGTTTATTTTGGAATGTTTTACATTGGATACGGCAGCCTGCACTACCATCGCAGTATCGAATATTCAATAATATTCTATTTTAATTTTAGTTTGTCCCGACAGTTGGTGCTGCGATCAAATTGAGAAAAATATTTCGTAATTTTTGTGTAATTATTGTGTTACAAAAAATCGCGAGAAAACAGTTTTTTAATAAATAAGAGGCTAATAAATCAGATGGAAATGTAAACAAAGGAAAATCAATCAGATCAATGAAAGATGGCCGCTGTCAAACACAATTTTAAAGTGAAATTAAAAAATATACATTGTGCAAATTTGTAAGGTACAGTATTGTGAAGTGATAATGTTTTTAAATTTATTTATGTGTTGTTGATGTTGGGATGGTTAAGGTTCACAATTGGGTCCGGTAGGCAGCGTGTGCGTCTGGTAGGGAGAGCTGCGATCGCGTTTTAGAAGTTTTTTTTTTTAATTTTTGGTTTATCAGTCAAACCCGGTAGTTGGTGCCGCGATCGGATTCTAGGAATTTTTTTTATTTTGTTGCTTTTTCGCATATCAGTTACCTGCGTCGTAGCTAAGTGTTGTTCTTACATTAAAATTCGTATTTTTAACGGACTACTGTGTTTAGAGAATAGTTTGAATTAAATCCAATAGGTAGTGCTGTTTTGACAATTGGATTTATTTACATTCTGAATTTTATAAAGTTAAAGGTGAAATTTTATAAGGTTCCGTAATGTTTTGTAAGTTTCTTAATGTTCAGTATTAATTGTAATGATTTTGCAGCCACAACAACACTTTTCGTTAAAACATTATTTTCCACCGAATACTGTGATTAGAGAGTGGTGTGAATTAAATCCGATAGGTAGTGCTGTTGTTTTGCCGTTTGGATTTATTTACATTCTGACTTTTATAAAGTGAAAGGTTAAATTTTGTTAAATTGCTAATGTTCAGTTTTTTAAGGTTTTATGAAACTTTCAATTGTTGTCATTTAATCTGTATGTATACTCAGATCTAGCAATAGCGATGCATTGCCGAGTCTGCTAGAATTGCGGGCTTATTGAGAATATTATATTATATTATTATTTATTGAAATAACGTTTTAAAGTTTAATTAAAAAATGTACATTGTGCAAATTTGTAAGGTGCAGTATTGAAGTGAGTATTTTACATGATTTTTCATGAATTTTAATGATGTATACACGTGCATTCAATAACAATCATCTTAAATTGTCAGTTCTCATTTGATTCTGTGCAACTTATGAAGTATTGAACGGCTCTTTGAAAATAAAAATTTAAGTTTGTAAAGTAAATTATAACATTTACAAAATTAAAATATTAGTTACTTATAATTTAGTTTAAAGTATATTTAAAAAATTGAATTCATAATGTTTTAGCTGATTAATTTTATAAAAAGTTTTTTAAAATAATTTTTAATTTACAATTATCTAAAATTTGGTAAAATAGATGTTAAAATAAAGAATGAGAAAAATTTCTACTAAAATTTTATCTACGTTGCTTTTTTTACAGTGCTTTAATTTTTTTGTTAATTGATTAATTAAGCTGTTACATGGTTATGAAACATCTAAATTATTAAATAACAAAAAAAATATATGTAGGAAGTACTTTTTTAGAATAATGTTAAGTGGAAATTAGTAGTAATGTGGATGAAAATTTATTAATTGCACTAATTATTAATTTTACGACGTTTCGATTTTTTAATTCAATTTTCATCGGACATCTCAATATTTAGTGAAAATACATATTAACCATACTACACATAATTAATCAATAAACACATTACAATATTACAACAATCAAAAACTGATAATATCATACTAATAGTCATTTTAATGAAATTTAGAACACATTCCTGCTACTTTTAACTTAGTTAAGTTACTTATATAATTCAGTTACTTATATTTATGTGTGTGCATTTATTACAGAATAATGCCGCGTCAGGAAAACGTCTGTCGGGTCCGCTAGTATATATTTATAGAATAAAATTTAGTGATAGTCAATCAAAAAATTCTATTTCTTCTTTAAAAAAAAACTGTAATATATACTGCTATAACGTGAAAATCGTACATGAGCTGCAATATAATTTAATTTGTTTAAATAAGAATCTATATATTATCGGATTTTACCGTTCCAACCAGTCTAAAGCGAAAGAAAAATAATCATATGCTTTTTCGTGTGACGCCCCTGATTATAAATCATTATATTATTACGTGATTGTTCATGGTTAACTTATGCATTTCCAACAATTTTTTTAGAAGTTGTTTTATAATTAACAGAGGCGTAAATAAATTTATGTAAGTACAATGCCGGCCTTCGTGGCGCGAGTGGTAACGTCTCAGCCTTTCATCCGGAGGTCCGGGATTTGAATACCGGTCAGACATGACATTTTCACACACGCTACAAATCATTTATCTCATCCTCTTAAGCAATACCTAACGATGGTCTCGGAGGTCAAACAAAAAAAAAAAGTATAATGCTATACGAACTGCAAAAAATTAATTTCAAACCCATAATAACAAATAATATCAATAAAAATACATTATAATAATAAATACATATAATAAATAATAATAATAAATAATAAATAATAAATAATAATAAATAATAATAAATACATATAATAATAAATACATACAGAATAATGCCGCGTCAGGAAAACGTCTGTCGGGTCCGCTAGTATATATTTATAGAATAAAATTTAGTGATAGTCAATCAAAAAATTCTATTTCTTCTTTAAAAAAAAACTGTAATATATACTGCTATAACGTGAAAATCGTACATGAGCTGCAATATAATTTAATTTGTTTAAATAAGAATCTATATATTATCGGATTTTACCGTTTATTATTTACCGTTTATTATTATCATAATAACAAATAATATCAATAAAAATACATTCCCTGTTGAAGCAAAGCTTCCATTTGAAGAGTACTTTAGATTAATTAAATAGTTTTTTTTTTAGAACTGGCTAGTGGGAATATACGCAGTCCGGATAATCGAGCGTTCGAATAATCGGCGCGCATTATAAGAGTACAGAATAATGAGTTTCTTTTTAATGGTGAAAGTAACTGTATAGGACTGCTAACTACAGACGTACGGATTGAAAAGAGGGAGGGAAGGAGACAGATAAGAATGGATAGGCGCCTGCCTCCATACATACATATAAAGCAAACAAAACATGCATTTAAATAATGGAACGAGTTTTTTTAACAAATAGAAACAGAAAGATCAAGTCTTTTTTTTTAATTAATAAACGATGAAACAGTTAATAATTTAGTGAAAATCTGAACTAATATTTTATTTATGTTAATATTTTTCAATAACTGCTTGAGGAAGGTTACTTTAACACGGTGATCCTAACCTCAAAAAAAAAAAGTCTTTACATAAAGATAACTTCGGTAACCATTTATATCATATTTTATAAAGACAAAATGTGATATAAGTGGTTATCGTAGGTATCTTGCTGATTAAATTTTGGAACTTACATAATAAGAATACTTAATTATTAGTTAAACTTAGATCATAATAAGCATTTATTATGGTAACATTCACTGGCCTTTCTTCTTTCTTTTTCCTGTTTAGCCTCCGGTAACTACCGTTTAGATAATACTTCAGAGGATGAATGAGGATGATATGTATGGGTGTAAATGAAGTGTAGTCTTGTACACTCTCAGTTCGACCATACCTGAGATGTGTGGTTAATTGAAACCCAACCACCACCAAAGAACACCGGTATCCATGATCTAGTATTCAAATCCGTGTAAAAATAGGTGGTTTTACTAGGACTTGAACGCTGAAACTCTCGACTTCCAAATCAGCTGATTTGGAAGACGCGTTCACCACCCGGTGGGTAACATTACTGGCCTGTAGAAATCTTATTCGACTGTATTATAAAGCAGCTATTTTTTTTTCGCACATTAAATTTTAAAACGTAAAATTGTAACATGAATTATAGCTAAGCATCTTAAAACTAAACTGTCTTCATAAGTTAACTGGAACCATGGAGTAATCCTAAAAATTTCAGTAAGTTGGTATCCTATAAATTATCCGAATTATTGACAATCAGGTTCTATTAATTTTTTTAATTAATAAATGTGCTGAATTAATTCAGCATATAAATAATAAAAGGTGAAAAAAAAATTCTGACATACCGTTTACACCAACACCACGCCCATCCACGTAATAAAGTTTGAAAAACTGAAAAAGATGTTACTTTTTTCATTTTATTAACAAAATTATCATAGAAGACTGAACGTGCAGAGTGTTCAAAAAGTAACGCAAGCTTATGAACAATATTTCCTTCTTTTGTTGCCAGTTTAGTTGAGGAAAATGGGTTACATAATGCAGCAGAGAATATTCATTGTTTCCCAATAAATTACATGTACCGGTTATGCCTTCGCAGTAAACTATGGTGTGGATGCACCAAACAACTCCTCCATCAAGCGGTTGTCGGCAAGTTCCAAGAGACAGGGAATGTGGCAGATGCAGCCAAAAGCGGTCGATCGAAAGTGCTAACATCAGAAAAGCTGATCGACATGCAAGCTACATATTCTTTTATTCCCAAAAAAATATGTGCGACGCTTATCTAGCCAGTCTAGTCTCTCCGTTGGTAGTGCCACACGGCGTTGCGCCATGTGTTTAAAGACGCATCCGTACAGAATTCGCGTTGATCACAATTTGTTACCTGAAGACACTGGAAAACATGTAGCTTTCTGTCAGTGGTTCATATCATCTGTAACGCCAGATGGGTAAGAAGTCGATGATTGGTTTTGGTCTGTCGAGGCACGGCTCCAAGTCGATGGATACGTGAATGCACATAATTCACGCATTTCGTGTACGGTTAATTCACATCAGCTGCACGAGTCGCCTCTGCACGGACAAAAAGTGGGTGTTTCGTGTGCAATCTCACGTAAACGATTCGTCATGACATTCTTTCATGGACAGTGAACAGTAACCGCTAATACAAATGGTACAACAATTTGTTAACACTTTACCTACAGACCGGCTAAACAACACGTAGTTTAACAGGACAATGCTACGACTCATACAGCCAACAACACTATGAATTTCTTGAATCTGTGTTTTTATGGAAAAGTGATTTCGAAGGGGTTGTGGTCCCCTCGGTATCCTGATTTATCCCCGTCTGACTTTGTCGTGTAAGGATGCGGCTTACAAAACTCATCCTCACACCTTTCCCGAATTACAGACAAAATTGAATATTTTGAAAATTGAATTGAATACTGCAATTCCTCAACAAACGTTGCCAAATGTGTTTAATAAGAGCATGCAACGTCGTATTCAGTTATGCGAACTGCATAATGGAGGACACTTTTAACAACTAATGTAACTTACTCATTTTTCCATAAGGTTGCGTCACTTTTTGAACCCTCGGTATTAACAGTATATAAATGTAAATAATTAAAGGCATAGAATTATAGTAGGTATTTACCTTAATTAATGTCATTAGTACTCGAATTTCCGTCATCCGTAGTGTTACAGTTATCTTCGTAATCACTTTACTTTTTTTTATATTTTTTTTTTATTTTTTTTATTTTTTTATATTCCCACCTACTCCTCTGGAACGGATCTACAATCAAGTTTGACTCGCCCCAGAGGAGTGTCCTTTACTCTAGCTCGCCTCCCCGCCCGCCGGCTGTATGTCCGGCACGGCAGGTCAGTTCACCGGTTAGCTCTTTTATTTCGTAGGTGGAAATTCCACCTACGACAAGCCGTCATCAGCGAGCGGTTTCTTCTTGACGAGCTTCCTCATCTTTCTTCTTTATAACTGCGGTTATAAACGACGAGATCACATTAAAGTTATCCTCGTTAAGTAGCATTTTATCCACCACATTCTCCGTAGATAATGGCCCTATACGTCTTACACAGGATTGCCTGCTTTCAGTCCAACGGTTACAGTTATCTTCGTAATCACTTTAATACAAATAATCATTCTCACTTCATTCAAGAACGTTGGAAATACAACATTTCTTGAACAAGTTTTTAATCAAATCACCCGATATTTCTGACCAAGCCGTATTTATTCCACTCACAAATCTGCATCAAAGACTGTTTCTTAATTTTAACAGATGATGCAGTCTCGTGTGTCGGGTTGATCATCTAATTTGTATAGTATTCACGAAGTTTGGTTTTAAATGATCGGTTTGCGTAGATATCTACAGGTTGAAAAATGGACGTCATTCCTCCACGCAAAGTAACCTGTTCGCACATTTCAGCAGTCAGTTTTCGCTTTTTAATGTAGAATATTATTCAGAGCTCTTTATTATAGGACAATTACTATTCAGAGCCCTCCGACTGAATTTAACAATTTTCGTTGAAGGACAAATCTTTTTATCGATGTAACATATGGTGAGAACTTAATTATTAGATAGGCTTAAATAACTGTCATTTCTATAACATGAAAAATATATTTAAACAAATTAAAACTGTCTAAAAGTTGATTGGTCACCCACTATTTTTTTTAATTAGATACTGCATAACGTAGTAGTCCTTTATTTCCATAACTTGTTTTCTTTTATTTTTTTTCAGTTATACTTATTGCGGGTTTTTTAATTTTTTTTTTTAGCAGTCATGTTTTTTAATTTTTTAGATTGGTTTATATTTAATACTTTTTAATGATCATTTGGGACGATTCGAAAACGTATGGCTATAACGTATTTAACGTACTGAGTCAAACTGAGCTAAAAATTTCAATTTATTTATTTAATTGGCGTATACCAATATAAACATACAGATTTCTCAAGCGATTGAGGTTTCCGAGAGATTTTTTACTGAGCGGATCATACAGCAATTTTCTGTGATCCACACAACTAACAGCTAAACTCTCCAACCATCTTACGCTACTCAGTAATACGTAGGTCTGGCCCTTGGCAGAGATGTGAGTGCTCAAATCTTCGATAGCTCTATCTAGGGTACGGTCCCTTATGAACCGTCACAGCCCAGCACAATTAAGTGGCAGCATTCACCGTTCCAATTTACCATGCCCTCCTAAAGCATAAAATTCGACAGTAGTGGGCTCGATTCTCAATCCGATGCCCACAGTGATGCCTCTAATCGTAAATGTTATCAAACTTTATAAAGACCTTTGTGAGAGCTTGCTGGGCTCAAGCTGGTCTCGGCGTAGCTCAGGCCATTCGATTTCCGACGATATCAGTTAATTTTTTTTCTGGTTTGGTTCCTCGAGATTTTGTATTATACTAGCAAATACCCTGATTACATCTTGAAAATCGAAAGATCGGTTGCGAAGATGTAACAACATTACCGAATAATCGTGATGTACTGGATCGAGAGTGTACCTGACGCATGCAAAAGTTAACCTTTAACCTATTAACAAATACCCCGTTTGAATTTTGAAAATCGAACGACTGTTTGCAGAGATATTACAAGAGCACCACATTACACCCCACAAAACCGTTTGTTTGAAGTTGGTGATGATTGTGTACGTTGGACGTGTGGTATGTACTTCGGCTGTTCGATTTTAACAGCTCAGTTAGACAGACACCCGGAACGAGGCTACGGATAGTTTGCTTTAAGGTGTTCGTTAGAGGTTAGTAGTAGCACGTGCGCATTTCATTCTGTAAATGGGTTCGTGCTGTCAAAATCAGTGCGTGTACAGTCAGCAAATGAAGTGAAACGCAAATTACCGTGTAATTATGTTTATATTGGGTATTTATATTGTGTATCTTGTAACATAAAAGTATTCTGTTGACATCAAATTGACATCAAAATTCCCTAAAAAATCATGCAACTGAAGAACCTCTTTTCAATAATTCTGACCATGACTGTACCGTCTCCGTAGCTGAGTTTTTGTCCTTGATGAAAACATATGCATACTCCTCGTTTTGGAGAGGGTAATTTTACAATTTACAGAGCTATGTCCAATAATAAATGTCCGAACCATAGTAATGATTCATAGAAAAAATAATCGTAAATTCATGTCGCCATCCACGATCATATAGCTAAATATAAAATTAAACTTTGCGTAATTAAGACAAGATCAAAGACAAGCTTTGTTTTACTGAAGTAAATTTATGATTAGCTACTGAAGTTTAATATATTAGAACATAAGGAACTTTGGCGTAGGCGAAATTATGGAGCCGAATGTTCTTAACTACGATAGTAAATAAAGGTTTATTCTCTGTATTCCTGTCTGCAAACCGAAACTTTCTATTTTACTGGATCGAGATAACTAATAGTTCGTGTAGTTCATATGCCACTACTCGCCAAACAAACTATACTTTACTTAATAAAATTTTCTTTATCTGTTTAGCCTCCGGTACCACCGTAAAGTATTACTTCAGAGGATAAATTAGGATGATATGTATGAGTGTAAGTGAAGTGTAGTCTTGTACAGTCTCAGTTCGACCATTCCTGAGATGTGTGATTAATTGAAATCTAACTACCAAAGAACACCGGTATCCACCATCTAGTATTCAAATCCGTATAAGAGTAACTGCCTTTACGAGGATTTAACCTTAGAACTCTCTCGACTTCAAAATCAGCTGATTTGGGAAGACGCGTTCACCACTAGACCAAACCGGTTGGTTTGGTCTAGTGGTATCTTTTATCACGTTACAGAACTGAACACCTATCTTTGCATAGAACACTTACGTTTCCAATAAATATATATATATATATAGGTGTGTGCGTGCGTGTGTGTGTTTTAATAAAAATAGATTTATGGAAAACATCTGACATATATAAATTTAAAAAAAAAATTTTAATTCTAAACACTGATATATTGTTGACATTCCCTGATACTGTACTAATATATTTTCAGTTAAAAATATATTTATAAATTACCAGTTTTATTGATAGTACGTACTTACTATAATTAGGTTATAGTTAAAGTAATTAGATGTTTATAAGAAAATCAGCTTCTCAAAACCTTTCAACTTCATTTCACATTGTTTTTTTTAAGCCCTTAATTACGAGCCAGTTGAATATTATTTAGTTTACTAATTTCCACCTGTAAAGTAGGTTCATGTAACTAGCTTGTTTAGTTTACGTGAGTCACCTAAAGTAGAAATAGACTGAAATAATACACAATAAAATTAATTTGTTTATGTTAATTTAGTTTAATTTTGGTGTGGTTATAATTTTATGGTGCAAAAGAAAAAACAATAATTAATTGTTCAACTGTATACCTTTTAATCAATATTTAAAATTTGAATTTCCTGTACTCCGCTAAATAATAACATTAAGTTCTACATAATCTAAAATTAATAATATATTCTATGTAAACGAAACTATTTGTTTTGTTTAGTTAACTTTAGTAATAGCATTTTACTCTATCAACGAATTAACCTGTATCGAGTTAAATTCAAAGTTTAATGGCTCTTTTCCATTAAATCACTGCCAGTACATTGACAGAAATACATTAACACAAACAAGGTTACACACGCACACATTTACCACTGAATACATAACATATATTCCTAGAATCGCGCCGGGGTGCTCTCACGGATTCGCGTGCACAATTAGCATCATGAGATATGGAGAACCATTACGAGCAAAATAATATCATTAGCTATCAATATATATTAGTCATTATTTAAACGTAATATATGATGATTAAAATCAGATATCCGTACACATATGCTTGCATCCTATATTGAGTACTTACACACACGCACGCGTGCGCATACAAGAATGTGTACGATAATTAAACTCTCTACTTTATTCTGGTTTTCAGTTCAGTGAAATAAGCATATATATATATACTGTACTTCTAAACATATAACAATTGAATTATTTAACCCAAAAATATGAAAATAATCTTTTTGCCGGTATTTTAAATTCATTAGATTAATAAATTATAAAAAAGGAAAAAAATGATATTATATTATTAAAGCATAGATGACTGTAAGAAGTACTCTTCTCATTCATACGATTTTATTTTATTAAACGAATAAATCTTTATTATGATAGAAACATTGTAATACAACATTACAGATATGTTTTTTAAGTCCATATTAACTATTTAAAAACGAACACATGAAATAATGTTAAGCTAAGGTAAATGTATTAAATTTAAAAAGTTACGGCAAATACTTTACAATTCAGAAGCGGCTGTTGGAAATTATCGGGTGATTCAAAAAGGACTTCATAGTTATAAAAGCATACAAAAAATGTTACTGATAATTTACAGATTTGAGTAGGTCTCATTCTATAGAAAAACGCATCATGTTCGTCGCCCTACATTTACTTTGATTCTATACGGCTTCCAATTTATAATGTGACATATATCCCACCTGAAGTCGATTTCACTCCAGACTATAGCCAATAACTCGGGCATTAACTCTGCAGCTGCGGCGTTGATTCAAAGTCTTAGCTTCGAATTACAAGAACAAGATCAATAAGCAAAAGGATCAATAAGCAATAACCCGATCTTTAATGAAACCTCATAAGAAAAAAATCTAGCGGGATCAAATTTGGGGTACGAGGTGGCCATGCAATTATACCTTCAAGACCGATCCACTGACCTAAGAAACGAGTATCAAAAAACTTTTGGCCTTCTAGGCGGTAGTGAGGTGGTGCCTCGTCTTGCTGATAGTAATGGCGTCCATTCTGGTCATCATCGTGTAACTCAGAAATTACAAAATTTTGAATCACGTCCAGATAAACGATACAATTTACGGTTACCACCTGGAAGAAAAACCGGCCGTACATTCTTTGTTTGCTTAGAACACAAAAAACATTGACCTTAGGACTGTCATGAATGTGCTGCAAAGTTTCATCCGGTTTACGTAATACGAGCCAAACAGTCAATTGTGGAATGCCGATCTCACTTGACGCACGTCGAGTTAATTTCTTCGGACTTCGTGTAAAGCTTTCTCTAGGTTGTTCCACAGGAATTTCAGGGACGCGTGAGCTCCTGGTGATTTTGCATGTATAACAGAACAACCGGTCTCAACGAAGGTTTGGTGCCAAGAGTAAATTGTATGCCTACTCGGAGGCTCCCCACCGTACTCTCTACGAAAATTAAGTTGAACTGCAGTTGACTGGAAATCGTAAAAACAAAACACAGCAGCGAGCATGTTTCGCACCAGTAAATGTATTCATTTTTAACAACAGTGAAAATGGGCAAATTCAGTACTAATGAACTATTGAATCAAATACAGAGATAGAAGAACAATTGCTAACATGTACAGGAACCAAACAGCAACAGTAATAATTGAAGAACATAAGAAAGAAGCCGTAATAAGAAAGGGAGTCCGACAAGGATGTTCCCTATCTCCGTTACTTTTGAATCTTTACATGGAACTAGCAGTTAATGATGTTAAAGAACAATTTAGATTCGGAGTAACAGTACAGGGTGAAAAGATAAAGATGCTACGATTTGGTGATGATATAGTAATTCTAGCCGAAAGTAAAAAGGATTTAGAGGAAACAATGAACGGTATAGATGAAGTCCTACGCAAGAACTATCGCATGAAAATAAAGAAGAACAAAACAAAAGTAATAAAATGTAGTAGAAATAACAAAGATGGACCACTGAATGTGAAAATAGGAGGATAAAAGATTATGGAGGTAGAAGAATTTTGTTATTTGGGAAGTAGAATTACTAAAGATGGACGAAGCAGTAGCGATATAAAATGCCAAATAGCACAAGCGAAACGAGCCTTCAGTAAGAAATATAATTTGTTTACATCAAAAATTAATTTAAATGTCAGGAAAAGATTTTTGAAAGTATATGTTTGGAGCGTCGCTTTATATGGAAGTGAAACTTGGACGATCGGAGTATCTGAGAAGAAAAGATTAGAAGCTTTTGAAATGCGGTGCTATAGGAGAATTTTAAAAATCAGACGGTTGGATAAAGTGACAAATGAAGAGGTATTGCGGCAAATAGATGAAGAAAGAAGCATTTGGAAAAATATAGTTAAAAGAAGAGACAGACTTATAGGCCACATACTAAGGCATCCTGGAATAGTCGCTTTAATATTGGAAGGACAGGTAGAAGGGAAAAATTGTGTAGGCAGGCCACGTTTGGAATATGTAAAACAAATTGTTAGGGATGTAGGATGTAGAGGGTATACTGAAATGAAACGACTAGCACTAGATAGGAAATCTTGGAGAGCTGCATTATAATCAGTATTATAACCAGTCCTAAACAATAGAATTAATAAGTATTTCAGTAATTTTTTTTTTTATTAATATTCATAATTGCCGACCACTGTGATGTAGTGGAAGCGCCTTTCATCCAAAAGGTTCCCGGTTTGGATCCCATTTAGGCATATTATATTTCCAAGTAAATACTTAAAGCTTATATGGTGAATTAATCATTAATAAAATATTTTTTTATCAAGACTATCGAAATATTTAACCAACGTCTCTTTTTTTCAGTAATATAACAGTAGAGCTATTTGCCGTTACAATCATTACAAGGAGTAGTGCATTAAAGCATTAGAAGAATTTTTTATGTACTGGTAAAAATATTAGTACGTATTCTGTTAATGTAGCAGCTTACAAAAATATAATTAACTAATTTGATTCTAATAAAGCAGTAAACGAGAACTCCCCACCTGCAATAAAAATCAATGGTTTTTCTCTGAATTTACGATCACAGTGAAAGCGGTGTAATAAAAGAAAAATTATACGAAAAACAAGCTCATTTCCTTTACACTCGCCCCTACAAACCAGGTCACAAGAAAATACTTGGGATTCCCGGACTGATTTTTATTTCTACTTCTCTCTTCTTAATAAGGACATATACGTTTTATTATGATTCATAAATTATTAAATTCTACGAATAAAGGAAAAGTGATTTTATGAATGAAGCATTTCATTTGATTTTATATATTTTAAAACGTTATTATTTTTGTTTTTTTTTTAATAATGTAAAATTAAGATAAAGAGAATTTAAAAGGCCGTTTGAAAAATTATTTTATATGAAAATAATACTTTTTTTCCCCTTTTTCTTTCCCGTTAGTAAAGTATAAATGTAATATTAGATTATTTGCCATACGCTTTTATTATTTAATTATGTTGAATTGGTAAGAATAAAAAACTGTCTAAATTTTAAAGGTCTTTTAGAAAAAACTTTCCATAATTAAACTCTTTAATAAACTGTTATTATATCGACAGTAATTTTTTCACTCTAAAATTAACCTTCAAAAGTTGAGTACCCCCAAAAATATTGCACTTTCAAGATAGTTACAACCAAAGATATTTAGTAAAATTTGATCATTTTAAAAGATCAATTTATACGTTGATTGTAATAATATATTTTAGGAATATTTTTACCAATTTTTATAAATTTTTGATAATATAACCATTTTTACTTTCCGACAAATATAACTAGAATAGCTGTATTAAAGGAGACAGTTTATGGTGATCGTGTCAAAAATATCGGAATCTGGGTTTTTCGCAAATCTATACGTTTTAGGATCCAACAAGTTCATCTAGACGAAAAATAAAATATGTAAGAATGTGCGTGCGTATGTACATATGTGTGCCTCACTGCTGTTGGCCTTATATCATAGGATTGACCACACCGATTTGCTTCAAATTTGGTTCACACATTTCCATATATGAAGCACTCATGTTTTCCTTTTCAAAAATCTTTCAGGGAGTGAATGTTAGGGCTAAAAAATCAATTTTGGTTTTTCTCAAGACCACTTTAGAAAAAAATTTATTTTTACTAACATTGCTTAAATATATAATTCAAAAAGAACTTGTTCAAAAAATCTTAAAAATGAAATATGTTTTTTTGTTTTTCTGTACTATTTCCCATCGGCTTAATTACATTTTAAAAATACTGTTATTTTTACATTGCATATAAGGCTATCATCCCAACACCGTAGGAAGAAGACCTTGTGACGTTACCGGTCGCCACACCACCCCCCTCGGCTTTACCGGAGGTCGTCTTTAGACCCTCTAACTGATTACATCTCACAGTCATCAGCCAGGCCTCGGTCGGGATGCCACCTATGTAAATGCCTCGGCAGACATTTACATAACTAAAATACAAATCAAATTTTGCCTTCACGTAGACCTCAAACGGGCATCTTAACATAACATCCAACCTAACATGATTCCCTCAAACTAACTAACCGAAACTGCGGACCCCGCGCCTAATCCAAATTTGACAGCACCGTTCGCGACTGTGAATACCTCAGAAAACGAACGAGTTGAAAGTTAAATCAGTGCTACACTCATACCAATCAAAATTACGTTTTACGTAACATAGAAATTCAGACCTACACCCAAATAAGTCGATCAAATTAGGTCACCTAACAAGGGGAACATAACCTCATTCCGGTCCGCGCAGGAGCCGGAGATAAACCCTGCACCCCCATCCGGTCCCTCATGAAGTCTCGCGCGGCATTACCAAGTCACAATCAGGACCGCCACCGGCGGAACGAAGCTACGCCCCCGGTCGCACGGCTACCATACCCCGGCATATAAGGTGATCAACAAATAACTACAGTTTTCCAAAATGATAAACCCCAAATCTTAAACATAGAAATGTTTTTTGAAGCGTTTTAGCCTTTATTGGAGGGATGCCAGATTCAGAGAGAACTTTATTTAAGCAAATTTGTCAAGCTTAACGTGCACATGAATATTTTTAGAAAAATATTTTTAAATTTATTCTCCCTCTCTAAAAAAAGATAAAAAATATCTTTTAATATTTATTCTTTATTTTTTACTTGTCAGTAAAGGACAATTAAAATTTTAAGTAGTTTTGGCTCCTTTAACATATCCCGGTTCCAAATAAGAAGTAATTTCTTTCATTATTATCGGAAAAGTTACACTTTATTTTTCCAATGATTTAAAAAAATTCTTTTTTAAATATATTTGTATTTTGTTAAGGATAGTAAAGTTTCCTCACAGACGAGAGGAATTCCCAAAATCAACTTTTTTTGTAATTTTTAAATTTAAAATTTTTGATGCTTAAATCTTATTTTAATAACCATTATAAACAATAAAGGAGCCCCGTTGTTAAGCCCCAAATTATTTTTTAAATTCGGAAATTTTTTTTGTTACTAATTTTTCAATGTTTTTTTATGAAAGTATAAAATAAGACTTTAAATGACTGATTGCAAAGAGTTATACAATATTTTGAAAGTTAATTCATGCATTATTTAGCCAGTATTTTTTTTACTTTTTAAGAATTAGTTTTAAGAAAAAGAGCAGATTAGAAAAACGGTTGAGAAAACATTTAATAATATTAAAATGCTCTTATATAATAAAATAGAGTTGGACGTAAAGAAGTCTCTTCTAAAGCTGTTACGTTTAGGATGTAGTTCCCTATGAATGTGAAACACAAATAAAAGGAAAACGGAAAAAGAAACGTTAAAGGCATTTGAATACTAGGCATATAGGAGAGACTGGAGAAGATTAAAAGAGTAGAGTGAAAAATGAAAAAAAAATGACGAGAATAAACAATCTTTGGTTGAGACATGTCATAGGAAGAAAAGAGTTGATTAAAATAGTGTTGAAAAGGACAGAAAAAGGTGCAAAGAAGACAGGAAGATAAGGAATAAAGTTTACAAAAGACTTTAAAGGAAATGGGAGATGCAAGGAACTCAAAGTTTTAGCTGGATATAGAAGAAACTGGAGAGAGACGTGGTTTAAGAGTATTGCTTTAGGGCAACACTACGGTGTAATTTTTTTTAATACTAAATCTAAAGATTGAATTTTTATTATGAACATTAGTTATATTTTTAATTATTTTTATCGATATGTAAAATAACCTACTAATTTTTCCATATTATTCTGATAATTTTTAAAAATTGTTTTAATTCCAAACACTTAATATAATTGGCTGTTAACTTTGATGATCATCTTAGTTTCAATGCCTTCATATGGATTACTATTACGAAAATCTACGTAAAGTAAAAAAAAAAGGTTATTTAAAATTATTACATCTGGAAAGGATGGACAGAAATAAACACGCGCGCGCGAATACACACAAAGGACTTTTAATATCCAAGGAAACTTTTAGACTCTGCACTAGTTATTTAGTTTTTAACCAACTTTAATAAAGGAGATTATAAATTCGGCTGTGTTTTTTTAATGTACTTCCGACGTTAGTAAATCGATATTGTAATTTCTTTTTTAATCGAAAGAGCTTACTTTTGGAATGGTTCATGTAGATTTTAACCAAATTCGATGAAAATCTTAGGAAAAATACCAAAATGCTAGACACATTTGGTCACTGACCGCTCCATCAGTACCTTTGCTTTGTTCTCTGTATATAACTATGATATTAATTGCAGTCTATATTATCGTTGCTTAGTCTCCATGAAAAAGTTCACTGCATTTCTTTCTCTATTTTTCTTCCTTCAATAATCATTCCTTCAAGTTTTCTCTAAACCCTATACAAAATATTAAACCTACATTTAATACTTATATAAAATGATGAAAAAGTGTGTTTATCCTAATTGTAAAATTATAACATAAATGTTTATATTTGCATTTATATTATGCAATAATAAAATATAATTTTGCAATATATATATACTAGCGGACCCGACAGACGTTGTCCTGACGCGGCATTATTCCGTAATAAATGCACTCACATAAATATAAGTAACTTAATTAAGTTAAAATTAGCAGGAATGTGATCTAAATTTCATTAAAATGACTATTAGTATGATATTATCATTTTGTGATTGTTGTATTACTGTAATGGGTTTATTGATTAATTATGTGCAGTATGGTTAATATTTATTTTCACTAAATATTGAGATGTCCGATGTAAAAATTGAATAAAAAAATCGAAACGACGTAAAATTAATAATTAGTTTAATTAATCAATTTCTATCCTCATTACTACTAATTGAAAACAAGTAATTTTTACTAATCAGACAGCACAACTAATTTTGATTAAGAAATTATTTTTATTAAGGTCTTCAAGTAGTGATAGGAATTTAATAGAATATTTATAAACTTATTTTCGTCTTTATCATCATTTTAACCGGACAAACTGGTCGAATGAATAAATGTATCGAAGCATGTTTACTTTGATTAAATAATTAATTAATTACCTCTTTTATAGGTTGCTGACAACAAAGCGCTTCTGTGCTTAAATCGTTTTCTAATCTTTCTGTTATCTAATTATGTTAAAAAAAAAATCGGTTTATATATTTTCAAAGTTATAATGAAGAAAAATATAAAATGTGAAAAACAAAGAATTTATTCATAAAAGAAGCAGTTTTTCCTTTACACTGGACTGAGCAGAGTAAAGGCAAAAGCTCTTCTCGTCTATCGAACGCACGTGTCAAAATTTTTTTTCAAATAATATATATTATGATAATCAGGTCATATTGAAATGATGTTTAATAAAAGTTTCATATATATATATATATATATATATATATACTAACGGACCCGACAGACGTTGTCCTGACGCGACATTATTCTGTAATAAATGCACACACATAAATATAAGTAACTTAATTAAGCTAAAATTAGCAGGAATGTGTTCTAAATTTCATTAAAATGACTATTAATATGATATTATCAGTTTGTGATTGTTGTATTATTGTAATGGGTTTATCAAATAATTATGTGTAGTATGGTTAATATTTATTTTCACTAAATATCGAGATGTCCGATGAAAATTGATATAAATTTACTACTAATTAGTTACTACTAATTTTCACTTAACATCATTCTAAAAAAGTACCTCCTACATATATATTTTTTTTATTTAATAATTTTGATGTTTCATAACCATGTAACAGCTTAATTAATCAATTATTAAAAAAATTAAAGCACTGTAAAAAAGCAACGTAGTTAAAATTTTAGTAGAAATTTTTATCATTTTTCTCATTCTTTATTTTAACATCTATTTTACCAAATTTTAGATAATTGTAAATTATAAATAATTTTAGAAAAAAACTTTTTATAAAATTAATCAGCTAAAACATTATAAATTCAATTTTTTAAATATACTTTAAACTATATTATAAGTAACTTATATTTTAATTTTATAAATGTTATAATTTATTTTACAAACTTAAATTTTTATTTTCAAAGAGCTGTTCAATACTTCATAAGTTGCATAGAATCAAATGAGAACCGACAATTTAAATTTGTAGGTTAACGTGATTGTTATTGAATGCACATGTATACATCATTAAAATTCATGAAAAATCATGTAAAATACTCACTTCAATACTGCACCTTACAAATTTGCACAATGTACATTTTTTAATTAAACTTTAAAACGTTATTTCAATAAATAATAATATAATATAATATTCTCAATAAGCGCGCAATTCTAGCAGACTCGGCAATGCATCGCTATTGCTAGATCTGAGTATACATACATATTAAATGACAACAATTGAAAGTTTCATAAAACCTTAAAAAACTGAACATTAGCAATTTAACAAAATTTAACCTTTCACTTTATAAAAGTCAGAATGTAAATAAATCCAAACGGCAAAACAACAGCACTACCTATCGGATTTAATTCACACCACTCTCTAATCACAGTATTCGGTGGAAAATAATGTTTTAACGAAAAGTGTTGTTGTGGCTGCAAAATCATTACAATTAATACTGAACATTAAGAAACTTACAAAACATTACGGAACCTTATAAAATTTCACCTTTAACTTTATAAAATTCAGAATGTAAATAAATCCAATTGTCAGAACAGCACTACCTATCGGATTTAATTCAAACTATTCTCTAAATACTAATTTTAATGTAAGAACAACACTAAGCTACGATGCAAGTAACTGATATGCGAAAAAGCAACAAAATAAAAAATTCCTAGAATCTGATCGCAGCACCAACTACCGGGTTTGACTGATTAATCAAAAATTAAAAAAAAAACTTCTAAAACGCGATCGCAGCTCTCCCTACTAGACGCCCACGCTGCCTACCGGACCCAATTGTGAACCTTAACCATCCCAAGATCAACAACACATAAATAAATTTAAAAAACATTTTCACTTCACAATACTGTACCTTACAAATTTGCACCATGTATATTTTTTAATTACACTTTAAAATTGTTTGACAGCGGCCATCTTTCATTGATCTGATTGGTTTTCCTTTGTTTACATTTCTATCTGATT
Source organism: Lycorma delicatula (assembly GCF_047948215.1). Taxonomy (NCBI): domain Eukaryota; kingdom Metazoa; phylum Arthropoda; class Insecta; order Hemiptera; family Fulgoridae; genus Lycorma; species Lycorma delicatula. The sequence goes on from NC_134459.1 coordinate 20,870,770, forward strand.
TATTAGCCTCTTATTTATTAAAAAACTGTTTTCTCGCGATTTTTTGTAACACAATAATAACACAAAATTACGAAATATTTTTCTCAATTTGATCGCAGCACCAACTGTCGGGACAAACTAAAATTAAAATAGAATATTATTGAATATTCGATACTGCGATGGTAGCGCAGTCTGCCGGATCCAATTTGAAACATTCCAAAATCAACAACTACTTATAAATAAAAAATTAATTACAAAAACATATTCCGGTGGACCAAATTGTGAATCTAAATCATTCTCGAATCCCTTTGAACACACAAAAAATTTCATCAAAATCAGTCCAGCCGTTTAGGAGGAGTTCAGTGACATACACTCGCACACAAGAAATATATATATTACTAATATATAAAGATATATATTAGTAACTTAATTTTTATAAATTCTTAGTACTATTTATTTTTAAAGTCGGTTTTTATTTTTATTTTTTATAAATGATTTTATTTATTAATTATTATATTAACAGTTTTTCGTAGTTATTTCAGTAAATTTGTATAAGGAGTTTGTCAACGTTTTTTCTTCGTTAATATAAGCTAAAATTTCCATTGCAAATGAAAAATAAACACTATTCATTTAAAAAGGAGTTAATTAAATTTTCAGGAATGGTCAATTTTTGAAGATCCTAAAATTATTTTGTGCTCCTGTTATTTACAAATAGTCATTAACGTAAATGATTACTTGATTCTGTCCAGAATCGTACCCAAAAAGTTTAGCAGAATTAGACTGAGGTAAATTTCTTTTACCGTTTTAATAAGGAATGTTATTAAAAATTGTAAGCAAAGATAAATATCATGTTACTAAAAACCACTATATCATAAAAAAAAATTTTTCGTTTAATTTTCTTTAATTTAGTATATTTCTAAAAAAAATAAAATAAAACGTGTAAAGTTTTACCACTAACTGTAAGAAAATAATATTATTGTAGTTGATAAAGTTAATTCTAAATAAACTTATAAACTTTCATAATCAATATACTTTTTATTGTAATGGTAATTTTATGTATCTCTGTACAAAACATTCGTAAAAGCTAAATATTATTTAAGGGTTTGATTTTTAATTATGAAAAATCTCAAATAAATCCTTTCCAGAAGTCAAATCTTAGCAGTAGTTCCTGCTAACGAACTTCAGTTTTATTGGTATTTTTTTTTTTTTTGTCTTCAGTCATTTGACTGGTTTGATGCAGCTCTCCAAGATTCCCTATCTAGTGCTAGTCGTTTCATTTCAGTATACCCTCTACATCCTACATCCCTAACAATTTGTTTTACATATTCCAAACGTGGCCTGCCTACACAATTTTTTCCTTCTACCAGTCCTTCCAATATTAAAGCGACTATTCCAGGATGCCTTAGTATGTGGCCTATAAGTCTGTCTCTTCTTTTAACTATATTTTTCCAAATGCTTCTTTCTTCATCTGTTTGCCGCAATACCTCTTCATTTGTCACTTTATCCGTCTGATTTTTAACATTCTCCTATAGCACCACATTTCAAAAGCTTCTAATCTTTTCTTCTCAGATACGCCGATCGTCCAAGTTTCACTTCCACATAAAGCGACACTCCAAACATACACTTTCAAAAATCTTTTCCTGACATTTAAATTAATTTTTGATGTAAACAAATTATATTTCTTACTGAAGGCTCGTTTAGCTTGTGCTATTCGGCATTTTACATCGCTCCTGCTTCGTCCATCTTTAGTAATTCTACTTCCCAAATAACAAAATTCTTCTACCTCCATAATCTTTTCTCCTCCTATTTTCACATTCAGTGGTCCAACTTTGTTATTTCTACTACATTTCATTACTTTTGTTTTCTTCTTGTTTATTTTCATGCGATAGTTCTTGCGTAGGACTTCATCTATGCCGTTCATTGTTTCTTCTAAATCCTTTTTACTCTCGGCTAGAATTACTATATCATCAGCAAATCGTAGCATCTTTATCTTTTCACCTTGTACTGTTAATCCGAATCTAAATTGTTTTTTTACATCATTAACTGCTAGTTCCATGTAAAGATTAAAAAGTAACGGAGATAGGGAACATCCTTTTCGGACTCTCTTTCTTATTACGGCTTCTTTCTTATGTTCTTCAATTGTTACTGTTGCTGTTTGGTTCCTGTACATGTAAGCAATTTTTCTTCTATCTCTGTATTTGAACCCTAATTTTTTTTAAATGCTGAACATTTCATTCCAGTCTACGTTATCGAATGCCTTTTCTAGGCCTATAAACGCCATTTTTATTGGTAATAAAACTAATAATATTTATGAAACATATCGTTATTTATCTTTAATTATTCAATAGTATCGTGAAATATTTCATTATTTATTACGAAATATTCATTATGTTTCTTTTTTTGCACTTACTATATTCTATGTATCGTACTACTATATTCATAAATATGTAAACACGTATTATTTTCGAAATGAATATGCAAACATTTTTCAACGCTCATCTGATATATTAAAAAATCCATTCAAGGAAAGGAAAAAATACTAATTTATTCATTATTTTAACATGCATGATTTAACGTTGCATATCACTAATTGTTTTATGAACATAGATTATATATTCTGTTACAATAGATGACAGTTTAAATGCGTAAAATCAATATTATGTTACACCACAAGGCAAAATTTCTTCCTATAAAAAATCCCTCCATATTAACTCCTTAAATCACAAATTATAATTATTTATAAATAAATGTAAAGTAAATACGTCATTATTGTTTAAGTTTACAGCCATCATATTTATTTATTTTATTGTAATAATATCATACAGCGAAGGATTAAAAAATAATTTATTATATTAACTTTCTACTTTCCCGTCTAGATAGCGCTGTAGCTCTAGAAGGGAAAGTGTTGTAATCGGTCCAAGTTGGGCATATGCGGTTTTCCCTTGATTTTGACGTTTTGATACCTTAGGAACACAAAAAAACGGATGGAAATTTTCCGGATGTTAATGTTCGTATGTACGACGTGTGTTCGATGTTGGCCACTAAATCATCTTATGGACCGATTTTGACCGTACTTGGTCACCTTACTTCTATATACCGGCACTGATGTCATAAAATTTTCAACTTAAAAGATCAAGGGTGGTGAGGTGAAATTTCGCCTAATTAAGGTCATATTTTTCTTAGAAAGATTTGTTAACAATTAAAAAATGATATTATTTGCCAAATCGCGCATCCACCCCAAAATAATGCTCTAAACTACTGCTATGATGCAACGTCACTGGTGAGCGGTAGAATTAAATAAATGAAAAATATTTGAAGTGTAAAAAAGTAATTCGGTTTGGCCGGGTCTCAAACTCTATCGTACATGGACTCGGTATCTGGTGCGTTAAGTCTCGCGGCTACGCCAGTTTGTCGACCATACAAGAAAAATTTGTTCTAAGTAGTGAAATTACATTAGTTTAGTTATTGCCGACCGTCGCCGCTAATACCGCTACACCCGTGCGAATTAAATACGGTATGCGCGCGCGCTTTAATTAAAATCATTCAATTAAATAAACGAAAAAATATTATATTTAATAAAATTATAAATATTATAAATTCACTTGTGTGTGAATGTGTGCGTAACCCGTACATCAGAAACAACCCACAAATGTAGGATTTTCAACTGAAAGTCCTACAACCGTGTTGTCACATTTTTTAGATTGTATTATTGTGCATGAGGATACATTTCAGTTTAATAGGAATATTTCAGATTAATAGGAATATTTTCTTTCTTTTTTAATTTTACCCGGAAAATATAATTAACTTTATAGAAATAATGGAAGCAAAATTAGGCAGTCAGCCGTATAAATAGTCTTAAATAAACGGAGTTTTTTGAATAATTAAAATATTCACTAAAATTGATTTTAAATAATCTAAAATCGGGATTTATTTTTTTTCGATTTTCGATTTAAAAAAAAAATTGAGAGCTCCCCATCAGAGGCGGGGGATTAAGCTAATTTAGTAATTTTGTTATTTAAAAAAAATACGTTTTCAAAATTAATAATTTGAAATTGCAAAAAAAAATTTTTCATTTTAGAAGTTTCACCCTCTAGGGAGGATAAAATCAATTTTTGAGAAAATAAAACCCCTACGTGATGATAATAAATTTTTTTTTTTAATTTATTTTTTTTGTTAAAAATACAAAGATTCAGCCGTAATTCTAAATAAATAAAGTTGTAATTTTCTAGGAAGGGGTGAATGTCTCTAACTAATTCTTTTTTTTAAAGAAATACTGAAGCGTAAGGATTATCAAATAATTAAGATTTTTACATTTTCAATTCAATGGGTAACATGAGAGATGGGTTTTTTTACCTTTTTTAAAAATTAAAACAATACTTTTGGTTACTACACTCTGGAGTGGGATGGCCAAAAAAAAATTGTAGTGGTTTGAAGGCATATTGATATAGAAAACATAGATACAAAAACTACAAACATCTCCTTTTCTAAACCAAGATGTAGCTAAAAAAAAAGTAGAGCGAGTTTTTGGGGTGCCCAACGGGTTGGTCTACTGGTGAACTCGTCATTGCAAATTAGCTGATTTCGAAGTCGAGAGTTCTAAAATTCAAATCCTAGTAGAGGCTTTAAATACTATTTTTATTCGGATTTGAATACTACATCGTGAATGTCGTGTTAATTTGATGGTTTATTTTTTTTTTGTTCTTTGATGGTTGGATTTCAATTAACCACGTGTCAGGAATAGTCGATCTGAGACTGTACAAGACTACACTTCACTTACATCCACAGTCCACTTACATTTCATACACAGCATCCTCATTCATCCTCTGAAGTAATACTAAACGGTGGTTCCGGAGGCTAAAAAGAAAAAGATTTTTAGGGAGGGATGAATATTAAATAAAAATTCTGGTAATTTGTGATCTTGGAAAAAATACTTTAACTTTATTAGGAAATTATTTTTATACTAAATTGCCCCAGTAAAGATTTGAAAATTTATTTCGGCCAAATACCCCTGTCGAAAGGTGGTATCGATTCTTTTAATAAATTAAATCTTTGAGTTCTTGTGGTTATAATTGTTCTATTGTAACTGTAAATATCATTTCTATGTATAACATTAATAACGAGATTTAACTAATACTTGACGATACATTTTAGCTATCTCAGAAGTAACGACGTAATTATGGATTCCGAATCTAAGCAATATGGAAATTACATCTTGTTAAACTATAGGTCCAACTAAAAGAGTATCGTTGAGGGATAAACTGTTAATGGTTTACGCTGAACCTTTCAAAAACAACTCGAATTTTGGTAGTTAAACTTGATTGTTTAAATACTGGAGGTAAATAACACACACTTGATTTTTTAATTAACAAATTATCGGAGGTGAGTAGTGAGATATGACCTAAATTTAAATATTTCTATATGTAAACGGAATAGGCTTTTTTAAGGTTGAAATTGTTGCTTAGCTTTCTTTCTAAAGATAAAAATCTATTTTTAGCGTTGACGAAGGAATCACCTAATTAAATGTTATTAACCTTGCTTGGTAACGATACGAAAAATTTGTCCTGATTGTCTCGAGTAGTGTTGGTTTGAAAATGCTTTTCACATGTTGAGCGATCATTACATGAGGTATCAGTATTAATTTCTTCGAGTTTCCAGAAATTCTCTAATATAGTAGATAGATTTTTATTAATGTTTCGTACAAGAAAAAATGCGACATTATTGTTGCCCTCAATGTTATTAGGAAGGCGACCACTAATTATTCATCCTAATTTAGTTTCCTGTTTAATAGGATATCTGTATTACGAATGAATTTCCCTGGCAGACTCAAGTAATATTGAGCTCCTATCAGGATGTCAATGTTATTTGAAACTGAGATTAGCCAGAAATATATTATGAGGTATTTGAAATGAGAAATGTCAAATGCAGATGAAGAGAGGCTGTCAGTAATATCTGGTAAAACAGCGCAATTTACCTTGAACGAAAAGTTTTTTTAACGTGAGTGCAATGTAAGTGTAGCACTATATTTGAATTGTACTAATGGATTATTTATGCCTGGAATGGGTAGATTATTTTTATTAAATTGAAGACCTAATTTGCAGGCAAAACTACATGTACAAAAATTTGCTTGTGAACCAGAATCTAATAGTAATCTACATGGATATGTATTACCATGTATATCAGTTGTATTAAATACAGCTGTTGAAAGAATTACATTTTCATTTTACTCATTTTTAAATAACAGTAGGTTATACTTTCAGGCTTATTGTCACCTACCTTAAAACGATTAATTTTGTCTATATGAATGAGTGTATTGTTTTTCTTACCACAAATGTTGCATTGACCCTTTGAACAACATTGAATAGAATGGCCTTTACATAATCAACTGAAACAACAATTATTATTTGCCAAAAAAATTTTACGATTATCTATGGACAATTTTAAAAATTCCTTACATTGATATATATAATGATTTCATTTACAAAATGAACATTGGATTTTTTATAATAAATTACATTATATGTTTTGTATTAACAGGATTTAAATTACAATTAAAACGTTTGGTTAAAGATCTGGTTGAATTTTTACGATGTTGTTCCTTGGGTCCATTTTCTGTATTTATTTGCGTGTTTGAAGCGAATGAGTTAATATTTTCTAAAAGTTGTCATCTGGAATTTAGAAATTCTATAAAATCTTCAAAAGTGGGAAATCTTTGATTTGACAACCTTTCTTTCATAGTCTTAAAGATTGCAGTCCAATTTTGATATTAGAAATTGAACGACAATAAATTCGTATGTGTTAAAAGGAAGTTGAATAGCTATAAGCGAGTTCACATTTGAGCAAATTTCATTAATAAAATTTGATAAAGTATTTACAGATTCTATTTTTATAGAATCTGATTTTAAAATGCGTTCATCATTGCGAAAAACAATTATATATTATTTTCAAACCACACCTTTAGTAATTCTAGAGCAGCAAGACAATTTTAATTTGTTATTGGGAAATCTTTAATAATAGCTAGGAGCTTCATTCCTTAAAGAAGAATGTAGATAGTGTAATTTTTGAATGTTAGTTAAATCATCTCTATTATGTATTAAATCAATAAATATATATAATGCTACCATTCTAAGACATTGCCTTTAAATATGGGTATATTTATATTAAATTTTGTATTTAATATATTAAATATTTTATATTTAATATAAAATTTATAATATAAATTTATAATATTTAATTATATTTATTAAAATATTTAATAATTAATTAAGTTTGTTTAAATGATGTGTTTGTACTAACTTCTTGGTAGATGATTTTCGATTGGTAATATTTATTAAATTTTGCAATTTGCATTCTATATTACACAAGTTTCCTCGACTTGTTCACGATCCAATGATAAAACATAATCATCAAAATTTAATTCAAGTTTTGATTGAATGATGTTATATTTGCCTTGTAAATTAAGAAGATCTCTAACTTAATTTGTAAGACGTGACTGTCACCTTGTGAAGAAAGAAATTTGTAAGTAAATCCAGCAATTCTAGTTATAGAGGCCTTTATTGACCCTCTTTTATTAATTGTTCCTTTTTTATAATAGTAATTTAAATTAATGTCAGTTATTGATAATGTAAATTAAATGTGAAATAAATTAAATGATACTACAATAATGATGATACAATGTAAAGCAAATTAAAAAATATGATACGTAAATGATGTTATAGAATTAGACGCTCTGAGACCTTTTATGCCAAAGATTATTGAACATGAAGATTCCTGAATGATGTTTCTTCAAATTGTAGATTTATATATATCCGCGATCGGAGGACCAGAAAAAATAGGTGTCGAAAGGTGGTGATGATTCTTTTTTTAAATTAAGTCTTTGAGTTCTTGTGATTATAATTATTCTATTGTAATTGTAAATATCATTTATATGTATAACATTAATAACTTGAAAATCTTTATGTAAGTTTATGGTATTAATAAATGTATTGAGTGTGAATAAGACTTGATGAATCCTTACGGACTTGTTGTAGTCTTGTCGAAGACTGAAATAGGACTGCCTGAATGGAATGGAATGCAAAGTTGGCAGGAGTTTCACAAATACTCCCTACAAATCCCAGAACCTGGACAGGTCCCTTGCTGCTGGATGATTCTAGAATCGGGCGTGTTTTAAGGGTTTATTTTTGATGACGGGTCTAAATTTTAAGTTTTATATCTTAAATTTTAAATTTCAATCCGTTTTACCAGCGTTCTCGAAACCATTTTATGGTCCGACCGCGGGAGGCTAGGCTTATGAAACCTGACCTCCCGACGTAATTCCCCTTTAGACCGTCTACTGAAGTCCTTTCGGTGCTAACGCTTCATAGGCTAGCAGGAATACGCCACAACGGGGCACTAACTGTTTGGAGGGAGCAATGCGCCCCCTTCTCCGGAGGGAGTCGCAATTTCTGGTTTGATTGCCTGAATGAAGTGTGGAACTTGCTTATGTACTGTGTACGGAGCCGCTGAATCGTCAGAAGCCGAGTACATCCGAAAGGAGCCGAGTGAAATTCAAAGAGCCGAATGTTGCCGAAGGAGCCGAGGCCATCCGTAAGGAGCTGTGTGAAGTGTACGAAGCCGCTAAATCGTCAGGAGCCGAGTGTAAATCCGACCGAAACCGAAGATCTTTAAATTTTTAAAGTTCTAATTTAAATGAAAATTAATGTTTTAATTAATAGTGAATTTTAAATAACATGAATGAAACCTAAGTCTATACAACCTCCACCCCTTTTTTCCGACTTTTGCAAAAGGTTTAATACATTCTTTTCCCCCTAAGGTAGTACCTGTTGGTAGTACAAAGTTTGAAGAAAATCGGTCGATGGGATACAGAGTTATAATACCAAATATAGGCCAAAAAATATATAAGTACATATACCCACATACGTCCATCTGACAAAAACAGATTTTTTGGAGTTGGAAAGCACTGGAATAAAAATGTCGCTGATTATTTACAATTTATTTACATCTATTTCTTTTTGTTAAAAAACATTTATAGATGTCTCCTTAGGCTGAAAACTTAAAAAAGACCAATTTTTTAGTTTTTTTAAGCGAATTTTCCCGTTACAACAACAATATTTCTATAGCCGTGAAATTAAAAAAAGAAAATTTAACACAATCTAAGAAAAATGTTAACTTTGTTCAGTGGATAGTTTTATAGATAATTTTAACTAAAAGAAATTTCATTTAAGCAATTATAATCACTTATTTTTAAAAAGATATAAAAAAAAAACTTGTAGTAGGAGAAAAAAGAATAAACAATCAAGTACTCAGATGACCAAGCGGTATTGGCACAATCAGAGGACAAAACTGGTTCAATTCATAATGAAGAGTAGTATAAGAGTAAGAAAAAAATTCAGAATGAAGGTAATCACAAAAAAAAATGAAAATTATTAGTTAGAAAGAAAGCTTCATTTATATAATATATAAGAGAAACATAAAACAGGTACCGTCGTTAAATTATTGGATAGTTTGATGATTTGGAACGTAGACTTTACGAAGAAAAAAAGAAGCAGAATATACAAAGGGAAAAGAACTTTTGAAAAAAATGTAAATTTTATTGATAAGAAGGATCCCAATTAAACTGAGAAATTCGTATGAAAACCATGGATATTTATAGAAAAGTAATAATCGAGTAATTTTTAGATTTGTGTGTTGAGATATATAGAGAATTCAGAATGGATAGACAAAATACAAAGATTTAAAAAAAGGAGAGAAGCGAAAATGATAACCATAAAAATAAAAACTTGTTGGTTGAGGAATATCTTAAATGAAAATTATTTTTTACCGAAGGATAATAAAAGGATAAGAGGTAGACGAAGAAGAAGGATTGGGATACTTACGAAATTAGTAAGCGAAAAGCTACAAGCAAATAAAGGAAGATGATAAGAAAGGAACAAGAAAGAGGGAAGAATTATCGACAAAATTTTTTTTTTTTACTTTTAAGGCCGCAAAGGACCACTTTAGTCACAATAATTCAAGTCTTTTTTGCCGATCTTTTGGTCTTTAAGTTCTTACCTTTTACTTTCTCCCAATATTTAGTCATTCTTAGTGATCTTGCTTTACGATCCTCTTCTGAATAAACCCTTTTTGTATAATTAAAAGTTCTTACTTTAAAGTTGGTATTCGGATCTTTAATAACAAATTTTAATTTTTCGGATTTATTAAGTAAATCTTCGTAAATCAAATTAAATTCTTGCATGTCTTCTTTAATCCATAATGGCGGATTTTTTAAAGACCAAAATCGATCGATAATTCTCTTAGTAATCCTATCTTGCGGTAATGTTAACAAGTGTGCACATAAAGAAATTCGCTTCTTTTTCATAGTATCAATTCAGGATTCCAAGTTTTCGTACAGAAATTTATTAGGTAATAATCTGTACTGATTTTCGTGTTTATATTTTTTGTTTATGCAGGTACTAAGAATCCTGCGTTCAACTTTAAGCAAAGGTTCAGTCCTGTTTTTCTGATTTAATCTAAATAAAGTGTCACTCGCGTAAATAATTACTGGTTTAACCACAGATTTGTAATGTCTAATTTTAGTGTTAATCGAGAGCGATTTTTAGTTGTATTTTTGGTTACTGTAGCACTTTAAATAATTTATTGTCTTTCAGTCCAATTTTGTTTTTCGTTACAATTACTAGTAATTTTATATAAATTTTTAAATAAAAATTTATTTTATATATACAGGTTGTACCTAAAATGGTAGGCTGGCTATGCATTTTCGAATTCTACGTGTCAAAATGAACAACATTTTCTATGAAAAATAATTAACATAAAATATACACACAGAGTACATCACGAAGTTCTCTCGCGACTTTCATACCTATTCTACTCGTAAAAATAAAGGAATACGTCTATATAGATATATATCCTAAAATGCTTCGTTTGCAAGTAACGCTAGTTAAAGATTTTGCTCGGATTTTCGCTACCCCGGTTAAATGATATCATAATGGAATTTTTAGGACGTTAATTAAGGGGCAAAATCAGAAAAATCGAATTGAATAGGTCCCAGAACCGTATCTGCTGTAGTTTTTGGGAAATCTGGGGTAAAAACCAATAAATTGAGGATAAAAAATCCTGTTTTTTAAAGTGCAATAGCTTTATTAAACTGGTAATAATCACATAAAACTTTTAAACAAAATTTGTAGAGAATTTAATTCTGAACAGAATGGTGCAAGTTGAATAAAACAAAGATAAGTAGGAAAAATTCGAATTTTATTTGGAAAAAATTACGTCATAAATTTTCTGTCATAAGCTGTTTATTTATCAACCGATTTTCAAAATTTAGTGTTATTTTGTTCACAATAGGTTATTTAACATTTATGGAAATAAAACGTAGTATGATAAAAATGTGGGTTATACAAATATAAAGGATAAAAATTTTATATGACAACCATTTTTAAATTTGTGAATGTATTTATACTGTAATTTTTATTATCAGCTGAAAAATACATAAATAATTTTATTCAATTTATTTATCCTTGACGCAGGATAAAGAAGCATAACATATCTTGAGCGCTAGCCGCGATTTCATATCATAATAACAGGATGATTATTACTAATTCAAGAATTGAATTATTTGAAATTAATATCAAATTAATTGAATTGAATTGAATTACAGAACTAATTAAAAATACAGTATTTAACTAAATAAAAATATATGATTTTTGTAACTTGACACAGAAAAACAAATTTAAATTGAAAAGTTAAATAAAATAGACAAAAAAAATACATAGAACCAGAATGTAAAATTATTTAAGTTTGCATTGAAATCAAATAAAATCAAATAAAATAAATTCATAATAAAAAATGAGAAATAAATAATTTCATAATAGAGAATACATAACATATGATAAGACTACAAGAAATTCTCATAAGATAAGACAACTGAATAGTGTTATGAATTTAAACATCCTTAGCACTCACTTAAACATTCTCAGTTTTATGTAAGTAGATTTTTTAGTGTTAATACACTAAAGTAATATATTAATTTATTTTTTTGCGTGTTATTAATTATAACAATATGTTAAATTTATTATTAGTGTGGATTATTTTTGTATTTCAATTTGGTAATTTAAAATATTTATTGTGTTTCACCCATTCATCTATTTCTATGATTAAATTACTATTTATTATTTGTACGTTAAAATGATTTTATTATAATTTTTTATTTATTAAACAACTTTGATAAAAATTTATTTACCAAACTTCATTGTGATTACTCAATCCGTTGAGAAATGTGCCCCAAGATTTTAATAATTTATCTAGACAGAGTGACGTGAATTAATTTAATTCAAGACACAATGAGTTTAACAGGAGGCTGCTTGACGGAATTTTATAAATAAATTAAATAGAAATTGCACCGGGTAATTTATTTTTTGTTATTTTTTTGTCTTTTAAGTTAGTGATTTTTTTTTTAGAATAGTTTTGTGGCAAGGATCCCTTTCCCGATAGGTCAAGTGTAGTACTTTAAAGGTTTCAATTCTTCTACTTGCTTTCTATATTAGTTAGATCACTTCGATTCCCTATTTAGAACTGGTACTCATTCGTGGAGGTCAGGATGGTTATAAGGGTGATGTGGAGATCATCCTAAAAAATTATTATTATTATTATTATTATTTAAAGATAGATTGTAAACATCAATTGTAATTTTTTTTTTTTTTTATTAATATTACGATCGCCTATTTAAATGGCTGGTTTTTAAATATGCTTAAAAGAAACGAAAATTTAAACATTAAAAGAACACGTTAATCATTCGTCAAGAAAAATAAAAGTAATAAAAGAAACGCTCTTAAAATATAAGAAAAAAACGGAAGCTTCTTTTTATACTAAAACTGTACGTTTTCCGCCCAACACTTTTATTTTTCTTTCAACCAAGTACTTTACGCATTTATTTCTTTTTGGATTATCAGTTAACCTATTCTTTATTTTAAATATATTTTTATTAATTATTTACTGTTTTTAAATGTTACAAAAGTACGTTTAAATTAAAAAAAAAAAAAACAAAGAAAAGTACTGATTGTAGTTCAGTGAAGAAAAAGGACGCTCGTTACGAATTTTTCTGTATTTATTTGTGGGCAAATAAAACGTTTCTCTCGTTCCGTACTGTAAAACGGAAGAAAACACGCATCCAAAGGAAGCTCATTTTTTCTCCCGTGCAGCTAAGAACCCCCGTTTTGTCAACAATCTTTTGGAGTTTGGGGGCTTTTTATTCAGGTTGTTATTATTGATCAGTGCGTATAGCGTATATTTATGTGTAAATATACGCTATAATAAAAATACTATTCCTCAAGGAATTTAAAACCAGAAAAAGATTACTGGATTCTTAATGGAACAATTTCATCCATTCTCGTAAAATTGTGTAGCTTGTAAAAATAATAAAATGAAATACAATCGTTCAATCAGATTCTAAAACTGGAGGAGTTAAGCTGTAATCAGGTCAGTATTCAAGAAGGAGAAAAAAGTCATCGTAAAGTGTATTGGTCTGTGCTACAACAGAATCCCTTGACTATGGACAATTTACGAGGCGGAACACTGCCTCTTTCTTAATACGTTACATATAGGTCTGCTTTATTGCGAAAAATAAAATCTTGTGAGATAGAATGAGTTTCTAATCTTCTAATTCTTTAAAATTATTTTAACTAATAATTCTTAAGTAATTTTTTCCCATGGAACAGTATTTATTATTTTTAATGATCGTTATTTATTTAATACTTTTCTTCAACTGCGTAAAATTTATTCAGGGGGCTTTTATCATTGTAGTATATATATTTATTTTTAAAAATAAGTTGATATACCATCAACTTTGATTTAAACAAAAAAAAAAAAAAACACAAGAAAACTGAAGAAAATCTGTAAGATTTTAAAGAGAAAATTTCAAAACTAAAACTTACAACAGGTAACACCCTTTCAAACATGCTTACACTCTAACTTCCTTCTTTTATTGGATTTCTCTCTGTTGTAATGCTTTTTCCGTTGTATCGGGTAACCAATTTTCTAAGAAGTAAAAGAGAACTTCAGGGAGGTGAGTTGTGGTGTGGGCTTTTATACAATGCGTAATACAGTAGACCAACAGATCTAAAGCACTTAAAAATCTTAACAAATTGTTTCTTCTAGATGTCTAGGTTCTCCCGTGCGTATATCTGTTAATTCCTACTAATTAGTGTACAACTCATTTATAAATAAATAATTATTATTTATATTTATATTTTATAATAATTATTTTACATCCTTCTCTTTTATCTTAAATCATTTCTTGCTTGAAATTACATATAATTATTAATTTCACCCTCATTAAAAATCACCAACTTGTCTTAGAGGGCGATATTTTATACATACCTAAGAAGGTCTAATCATTAATTCCGTAGTCATGTTGAGATATCTTTTCATCATCTTGAGGTATCATCTTGAAATATAAACTTTTCATTTATAAACACAAAATGGCAGAAAGAAGGAAAACGAAGGGGAAATCGACTTTTTTTCATAGGACGTTTTGTTCATTTTGTTCTGTAGAATCCGAAAATGTATAGCCAACTCACCATTTAGGTTTACCTCTGTCTGTATGTGTGAGTGTGTGTGTGAATGTGACACACACACAAAACACACGCACACAGTGGAATTCCTATAACTCGGATATTCATGGGAATTTAAAAAATCGACTTACGTAAAATTCGAGTTAGAGAAACATACATGTTACGAAATTACAACACATTGTAAATTATTTCGCGTAAAATTTACAGCACTATTTAAGAAAATATTGCATTTTTTCCGTTTACAGTCTTATTATATATAACAGCAATATTATTACATTATATGATTCAGCATTATAAATATAGTATAAAATGGTATCTATGTAGTTAGTAAGTTAACTTACCTAAAGAGTATTAATTACCGCGGAAGACACTAAACAAAATGTAAGATAATAAATATACACGAAAATACTGTACATTAATCACATTTTTCTCACTGATAATTAATTTATTTCACAAAAATTGTTAATGAATGCAAACTACAAAAGATTATAACTTACTCGTAATATGAATAATAAAACATATAATCGTTGTATATAAAACACGTTTTTAGTTTTATATTCAAGGGATTGTGTTATTAAAAGTTTTGCAGATAAATTAAAAACAATATTAAAATTATAAAAATTAAAATAAAAAGTGAAGAATAATTGGTTCTTTCGTAAAAAAAAAAAAAAAAAACAGAATTTAATTAAAATCGATTAAAGTATGTTAATTTAATTCTGATGCAGTGTAGTCGACCACTTTTTCTATATCTGCCGCAGCGGAAACCGATTCTGGTATATCATCTTTTGACTCAACGAATCGTCGAACAGAGTCAATGTTATCCGTAACTCCAATTAAAGATGGGGGCGGTACGCAGGGTAGTTCATCATTGTCGTTACCCGAATCAGTCTTTATGGTGTCATCCTCATTTGCCTTTGCGTTAATCATATTAATTACAATATCTTCGTTAGTAAGGTTTTCGGCTATCAAATTTTCGTCTACAGAAACATAATCCCGAAAAGTTACGTCGCTGGGTACTTTCAAAACATAGCTGATTGCCATTCATTATCATCGTGATCATTATCAGCATCACCATTATTGTTGCTAGAACAAAAATTTTCACTGCTTATTTGTTCAAATTCCAAAAAAAACAACGGGTTGTGGGATTTTCAATCTAGCTCTTTTAAAACAGTTAAAAATTGTTAGGTCAGTCATATCATTCCAAGATTTTTTAACTTCCCATAGACAATGAAGAAGATTAATTTTTGGTAATGTTTCCATTATAATCCTTTTCCTATACATTTTCTTAATATTTTGTATAATGCCTCGATCCATTGGTTGGAGTTTGGAGGTAACATTTGGCGGAAAGGAAATTCCTTTTATCGATAATAATTCCTGAGGAAAAGATTTTGGATACGCCGGGCAGTTGTCAATAAATAGAACAATTTTTCTATATTCGAATGATAATAATGATTCAATTTGAATAAACATTTTTCGAAGATTTCCCTAGTAACCCACATTTTTCTATTGGCTTCGTACAGGATAGGCAAAGATGTAACATTAGCGAAACAATGTGGATTTTTCGATTTACCATTTAAGAGAGGTTTCAACCTTTCTATCCGCGATATGTTCGCATCTAAAAGAACTGTGACGCGGTCTTTACTTTGTCTCCCACCGTGGAATTTATCACTTTTAAAAGTTAAAGTTTTGTCAGGTAAACATTTTTAAAACAGTCTAGTTTCGTCAGCGCTAAAAATGTCCGATTCGTTGCATGTGATCGTAATTTCTTTTAACGTACTGTTTATATACGTATTAGAAACTTCTTCATTTATACTGGTACTTTCACCACAAACATTTTTAAAAATTATTCCACGCTTATCTAAACTTATTAAGCCAACCCACACTAGCTTTGAAATCCGTACGATTAAACTGTCCTCGCAAATTACTCGGCGTAAATTTGGTCTACTGGTAAATAGATTTTGATCGTGACTGTTTTTAAACCTCTCTAAAACAAAATAAGAACACCCTTGTTTAGAGTAGCATGCAAACCTAAGCAGACATAAGAAAACTATGCATACGAGGCGAGATGGTTATAAAGACACATTGACCGACACTTCTACGACAAACGCGTTCCGGTGAATACTGACGCTGATATATAAGACTTCGCTTCTCTCTTTACTGGCCGAGGTATTTGGGATGCGATTTCGAACCGGGCCAGTACCGGAGCGGAACGGTGATCACAATGCACCGGATCTAAATTTCGTTCAGTTGCCCATTTCCCGCCTGCGGAAGAGGCTGCAGAGCCTCGCGATGGATACATAGCAGCTGGAATGGGACACCACGACTAAGAGAAGATCCTTGTATAAGTTTATACGGGATCTGGGGTGATGGTACGCCTCGAGCTCGTTTTTAAGGGCAACGGGTGCCCAGGTGCTCACCAACCATGTTAATTTAAACCAATATCTGGTCGGTTCCGCCTGGCAGCTGATGAGCTGTGCGTCTGCGGGGAGGTCCAGTCAAATGAACATCTGATATTTGACTGCCCTGCTCTTGGGGGGACCTTTCCAACTGGAAAGTTGGAGGTCAAGGGGGAAAAAAATTGGCCACTCACAAGTGGTGAGTCTGTGGCGAGAGCCGCATTGTGGGATCATGTGGGAGTTTCTTGATGCGGTTGCTTTGTACAACCTAAGGTAGTTACCGCACTGCTGTGGGAAGCTAATCTAAAGATAAACATGGCTGACTACCTGCCAATTAAGGCTCCAAACGTTTTAATACGGTGGACAGGTGGTACTTGCTGGTATTCAGCGACCTAGATGTGGCAGCGAATCGCTGCCTCGAGGAAATAAATTATTTAATTTATCAATGTCATATATATATATTTTTAGTAGCTGACGGGGTGGGCCTACCCATTTTAGCAAATATATGACAAGTGAGCGGTTGGGACAAGTAAGCCGGTGGTGTATGGGCACCACGCTTAGTCCGCTCACGCTGTTAGGTAAGCTCTAAGAGATATTTAGGATACTGCCCGTTAAACTTTTCAAAGCTCAGTAGCCGTTTGTGGCACAGACATTTGGTCGTATGCTTAAGGGCGACCAAATGAAAATGCTTAAGTGGCGTGAGAAATGCGAAGCAAACCAATTCCCTCTTTACTGTATAATGTTAATTCTCCTTTATTGTTATCGCATATTACGAAAGTGAGTTATTCTTGTTTCATATTTCTGAACTGAAAATGAAGATCAGTATTATAGTCCTAATGTAAAACGAGTGTTTTTATTTTTTGTAATAAACTAATCAAATTTTTTACTTCGACTTATAGGATTTTTGTTCGAGTTAAAGGGTTTATATTTCCTTATAACGTAATACAATACGTCCGGGAATTAGAATAGATTTCGAATTTTAGAAATTTTCGAGTTATAGGTATTCAAGTTACAGGAATTTGACTGTATATATTAGTGATTATTTATATGTTGATGATTTTCCAAATAGATAAGTAAAAATTAATTGTATCAAACTTGTGCAGTTTTTTACTGCTTAAAAGTAATCTAATATACATAAGGAGTTTTTAAACTAATGCTAAGACACAGTTAAAAAAACTAGAATTACAGTTCCACTTCAAAGAGTTGGCTCTTGTTATATAGAAATTAATTTATTGGTTATCTATTTTGTTTTTATTTTAAAATATTTTACATACTCCTGAAAATATAAAATTAACTTATTAAAAAAAAGTATAAAATTAAAAATTATATACATCTAATTTATAGGAGTAATGATGTATGCAAATTATGAACGATTGTAAATAATTTATTTAATGTACTTCAGTATAGCAGATATATTATTATTGAAGAGTATTTTAGTCAACCCGTATAAAAAAAATCTGAAAATGCAATAAGCTGGAAATAAATATGTAATTTAATTTTCGGAAAATTTAAGTAATTTTTAAAAAAATTCTTTTCTAACTCATTTTATCGAATGACTGAGTTTTATTCAATAACTTTGAATATTACAATAATTAGTATAATAAAAATAAGCGTGATAGAGTTCATTTCCTATAAATGAATTAGATAATCCTTAATCAGTTATTTGTTTCTTTTAATCTAGTTTTTAACCGTTTATTAGGAACCTTAAATCCTTAAACAGATATATATATTTTCATTAGAAAGCTTCAAAAATTATATTCTCATAAACGTGTTAGATAAGCTAAATATATTTAATTTTTATTAGCTTGAAATTTTATTTCTACTTTTTTATTGTTGAAAAAATTACCTAGTTTCTCAAATTTTGGCCCCCAATTAATTTCAAACTGAAAATTTCAAAATCTTTACAAATAATCATCTTATAATAAAGTAATTCATGTAGTATTTCACAGATTTTAAAAATGACATTTTTACTGCTGTAATTTTAATTATTTTCTAAAAAGGACTAAAATTTCACTTCTATATTTCAACAAGGAATGAACATCGTTTTATAAAATTTATAATCTTGTTTCTTTTCTAGTTTTATTTTTTATATTTCTATAAATTGACCCTTTTAAATTATTTATAAATTATGCAGATATTTTTAAACGTTTTTACTTTTTTCGTTCTCATGATTTTCAAATCTTAAATATAGATCAGAACCCAAATATTTCAAATTTGATATCTTCGCCAGGTTTTTTATATATTATTCAATTTTAGATCCATGAGAATATTTTCTACTTTAAACCGTGATTTGGGCTTTTCTTAAATTTTAATTTATAATGACCATTATTTTGGACTTCGTATATTCATATTTAATGGCCTTCATTTTTCTGAATATACTGAGTGTGTACCAGAAGGTGTTAGCCAAACTTAATAGTATCTCGGACTTGTAAAATTCGCTAGCGCCCATAGGTTTGCTCGTAGAAAGAAGTATCCGCGTGATTTTTTATGCGACATTTCCTCAAATATCTAATGGTGCCTTTTACTTTTACATGCAATTAAAAATAAAGCTGTTATTGGCGAAAACTAAAGATTTCGCTAAATTGTTAATAAACAAATTAAATTATTAGTTATTCGCTGATGTCCGCTAGGATAGGATTCTATTCTACATAATTTTCCGAACCCATTCCAATAATTTATTTGCTGTAGTGAATTTTTTTGAGGTTAAGACCTTTTTGAATCTCCGTTGACTCGCTATTAAGGGACTGATTCAGAACATCAAAATAAATAAAAAAATTGATATGGATAAATGAAGCGGGGTAGACGCTTCATTTTTCCTCTGTTCGTAGTTTTGTGTTTTTGCATTTAAAATATATATCTTAAAGTACAGATAGAAACATTTTAACAAAATTACGTTTACATATATCAAGGAAAATTTTCTACAAAATAAGTAAATTTTAAAATTATACCATTGTAGAACTTTAAAGATTCCAAGAATAAATTCCTTTTAAAATAGGTTAATGTTTGTAAATTGACTATGCAGATTTTTAAATCGATGTTGCGAACAACGTTTGAACCAGTGGAATAGAGACAAACCATCGTAAAAAATATTTTCAAGAAAGGTAACAGAAAAAGTTGTAAAGGAATATTGATAGTGAATATCGTTCTATTCTTACATTTTAAACAAAAGATCAACAAGTACTGCTGATGCAGTTCCAGGCGAAGAAAAACGTGGTGTTAGATCTGCGAGGTCTCCCATAGATGATGTTTTTCCACTGAAATTGTTAGTCGAAAAAAGACGTGAATTTAATTTAGAAACCCACATAGCGTTTTTGGATTTCGAAAAATCTTTGATAGGGTTACTAAAACCCTTATATGAAAAATGTTGAATAAAAGAGGCTTTCCAAAACAATCCATGCAACGGTCCGCAGCATGTATATAAGAAAAAAATTGTGATAAACACGGTTAAGAAGTTGCTGGAAGACAATGAAATAACCCAACGAGTTAGGCAAGGTTGCAGTATGTCTCCAATACTTTTTAATTTATATATTGATGATATTTTAAGAGAGTAGAAAACAAAGATAACAACCGGTATTCCAGTAAACAAAAATTTTATTATTAGTGCAATCATGTTCGCAAACGACCAGTTCCTGATTGCGGAATCTGAGGATAATCTGCGAAGAATTTAACCATTGTGTAAGAAATGCAATCTTAATATAACTAAATTTCTATATTTAGAGAAAACTAAAGTGCTAGCATTTTGGTAAATGGATCCTGTGAGGTCGTAGGTAGTAATGAATGGAAGAGTTCAGAACAAGTTAACAAGTTTAATTATTTAGGGTGTGAAATCAACGTGAATGCAGAGACAGATATTACAAGGAAGCTATGTAGATAACAGAAAATATGTAACACAATAAGAAGAGTCCTATGAAATAAGACCAAAAGGGATACTCAGTTGAAATTACATAATGTTATGGCCGTACCGAATATTGCTATATGATACCGATAAAAGCCACAAGAAAAATGTTTAAGCTGCAGAAATGAGATTTTTAAGAGAATTTTTTCCCGTATTGATCATCTTAGAAGTGTGGATATTCGAATTAGTTGGGTATAACTAATATCTATGATAAAATATCAAAATACCGAAAGAGATGGAAGAATCATGTTCAAAGGATGGGAAGTGGTAGAATTCCAATAAAAGATCATGGATTATAAGTCATTAGGCAGACGAAGTGTGGATCGACAAATGAAAAGATGGGAGGAGAATTAGCAATGTCTGATCAGCCTAAGGCCTAAACTGTGAATGGCAGAAGACGAAATAGGCTATTTTGTGTTTATAAATAATTCCCTATATTTTTTTCATGAACAGAAACTGTACCTGGTATGGGAGTACTGTATACTTTTATGGTGCAGCTGACAGTTGATTGAATGTTTGTAAATTAATTTATATTTTCCATTAACTTTTTTCTTTTTAATTACCTTTTTAAAAATATAAATTGATGGATTTATTAATTATTATTTATTGCTGTTTATAAAACTGTTTATTCCTGTGAAAAAAAAACAATAATTGATTTGATATGACACCTGGGAAAGAAGCAAATTTGAAAAAAATTTCAGCGTTAAAATAATGTATAAAATTATACGAAGTCCGAATTTTAACATGAATTTACTATATATATTTTGCTGATATCATGGTGTTTGGAAATCGTGTGTACAAAAGTGTCGTGTAAAAAAATAATGTTTATATTCATTTTTATAAAGAAATTAAAACAAATTTGGTTTTTAATATAAAAATAAAAAAAACAGAACAGGTTTTTAATTAGTTATACAATTTTTTTAAACAATTTTCATTTTTACATAATCATAACAAGCTCAAGTGTTTTCTTTCGTTGACAGACAATACGTTCTAAATTATTAAAATATAATTAATCAAACAGAAATATAATAATAAATATAACAACATAATTATACAAACCTAGGTCATTGTTATTATAATTACCGCATTGATTGATTAAAATGCCTAAAGTTCCACGTATTAGAATTTTAAATGAAAACTGAAACAAAAATACGGTGGTAATATGATTTGTAATTAAATAATGTACTCAGAAATGGACTATGCTTCATTTTCAACGCGTAGTCAATGTTATATATTACATTTATATGCAATAAAACCAGTATATTTAACTAAATTGACTACAATACGCATCGGTTAAATCGATATGGCAGAAATAATGTTAAAACTATTGAAGCGAGCTAGAACCGAAATGTTGTAAGTTTTATCAATTTGTCTGAGTTCTCGAGAGAGCGATTTTCCACGGGTAAATGGGGCTTCATCAGGTTAAGGTGCCCATTTCCCATTTTTGCGGACCCTTATTGACTTCAGTTGCAACCTCCCTTTCTGTATTTATTACAGCAGGATTGCTCTCTGAATCATTCCAGTACTACATGCACACTCAGCTTCCCCCCTCTTCTATTCGGTTCTACTCTTCTCTTTTACTCTCATTCTCATTGAACTATATTCATTCTTCGTGTAACCACTTCAATAAATAATTTACCAAACTCTTATCCACAATCGCAAAACAAAAATTAAATATTTTTTTTTTAATTTACGGTTGTTAAATATTTGTTCTGTTTATTTTTTAATTTTAATACTCGTGTGTCTGTGTATGTGTGTGTGTGTATATATATATATATATATATATATATATATATATATATATATATATATATATATATATATAAATGAAGAGTTACTGAAATCTGAGAGTTTTGTTTTTCTACGCTAGATTCCGCATGATTAAAAAATAAAAATATTGCTATTATTTTTATATGTTACTCGTATTTACAAATTCCATGACCGATTTATTTCTTTGCTCTTAAGTAGTTTTAAGGACAACAGTATACTACTACTGATTTTAAATTAATTGTAATTTTTTTTTTGTCTTCAGTTATTTGACTGGTTTGATGCAGCTCTCCAAGATTCCCAATCTAGTGCTAATCGTTTCATTTCGGTATACCCCTTACATCCTACATCCCTAACAATTTGTTTTACATATTCCAAACGTTGCCTGCCTACACAAATTTTTCCTTCTACCTGTCCCTTCAATATTAAAGCGACTGTTTTTATTGTAAAATAAAAACTGTATTTACACATAAAATGCGTACACCCTGTTTTTAGTGCGAGAAAACTATCAAAAATCTTTAAATGGTTACATGAGAACAAAGGAACAATTAAATTTTAAAATTTTAACAGAAATAATATTATTTAGCAATGTAATTTTAATGATATTTCAAACAGATATATATTTATTTATAAGTAAAAAACATCATTTATGGATGTTTTAAATAAATATGTATTTGTTGTCGCATATTCGCGGTTCAATCAGGATATTGAGAGACTAATAAACTAAAAGTTTCTTATAAATACAATTTATTACTTTAAAGATATATAAACAAAATAAATATTAATAATAATAATGAAAATAGGTATATACAATAAGACTTACAAAAAAAGACAAGATCTTTAATGGCAGTTAGATTATAAAAGCCAGAATATAGTCCAATTTATTAAAAACATTACAATGACTTTTAGAAACAAATATCGTATTAACAACAAGCTAACAATAGAAGTCACACAATTTAATTACCTGCAAATATTATTACCTTAACTCCTCGTGACGTACACTTCACTTGTTGTTGCAATACGCTTACTGATTTCGCCGTCACACAACCGTGTAGAACTCGGGTTTGCGAAACTACTCACTGTTATCGCTTTTTTATCCCTACTACACCGAACACGGCCTCGCAGAACTACTGACTATCTCCTCTGGTCCCTGGCAGTATTTATATTCCCTGGCCTACAGAATCAGTACCCACCTCATCCCTTTAATTGTTGAAAGGTAATAATTTTCATCGTCCGCTCCCTTACGTTTTTTTTATAAATTCTTATTCCGATCCGGTAACCCCTCTGATCGAACAACAGTTTTTTGAGATGCCATTATATGTATTACAAAGAATATATTGTTAAATGGACCTGTTACTCTGAGAAAAAGAATCCCTTTTAATTCCTTCTGGATTCTTCTTTTCATTATTATTTTCTACTTAATTGGAAGAAATCCGTTACCCTGGTCCGATATAATGGTCCTGTTGCAATATGTTTATTTTAATCGCATTTATGATCATTGTTATCCACTTTCTCCTTCGTAACAAGTATAACATTTTCGACTGTAAAATATCCGTATACTGACAGTTGCGTACTATGACAGTTTTATAGTTTCGTGTGTGCCGTCTTTCGTCAGGCGGCACACATCCATCTGATAGGAATTTTCGTTTCATAAGTCAACGAGCATGTCTGGAGTAATGAAAGCGGCAGCTGATTCAATCCTGTTCCTCAAATCAGGTAAATCAACAGGTAGCGGTGACGCATACGCAAGATACTTTACAAATCCCCAAAGAAACAATCACACAGGATCGGATCAGGTGAATTAGGAGACCATCAAAAACAAACGTCATTCATTCCCGTACAGAGTTATGCAGTAAGGACGAGCACCATCTTTTTGCCAAATAAAATTCTCTAGTCACCTGCACCTGTTTAAAGAGATTTTAGAACAAATTAAAACTCTGATATTCTTTTTTGTACATCTGGTATTATAAAATGTTATACCTAACATTAGAAACATTACAGTTTTTGTTTTAATTTCATAGTATATGAATAAAGAGCGAGATTGAACCTACTTCATAACTAAGTATATTTGACCACAACGGATGAATGCAGACATTTCAGTAATACCAACGAAGAGAATTATCACCGCAGCCAATTATTACGTAACCTAAAATATAATTCTTCTAATTATTATGTATTTCTAATGAAATACATATTAAAATATCTGAACTAATTTTAATAAATTTCATCTTATACTTTTAGAGTATAAACAATTTTTTAAATTCTACTCTCGGATTGTTAATGTGTTTTCATCATTCATTTCATAAAAAAAACCCTTTATCATGTTTCTGGATGGTTGGTCTTTCTCTTAAGTAAACTACTGATGTCGGTTGAACAAAGCAACCGCATTAAGGAACTTCCAGACAGTCCGACAATGCGGCTCTCGCCACATTGACTCGCCGCTTGTGAGTGGCCAATTTTCCCCATGACCTCACGTTCCAGGGTGGTCCGGTCTCTGGCTCCCCCAAGAGCAGGGCAGTCAAACATCAGGTGTTCATTTGACTGGAACTCCCCGTAGACGCACAGCCCATCAGCTGCAAGGCGGAACCGAAACAGATATTGATTTAAATTAACATGGTTGGTGAGCACCCGGGCACCAGTTGTCCTTAAAAACGAGCTCGAGGTATACCATCCCCCCCAGATCCTGTATAAACCTATACAAGGATCTTCCCGTTAGTCGTGGTGTCCCATTCCAGCTGTCATGCTTCCATCGCGAGGCTGCAGCCTCTTCCGCAGGCGGGAGATGAGATACTAGGAAATTTAGATCAGACGAATTGTGATCACCGTTCCGTTCCGGTACTGGCCCTGCTCGAAACCGCATCCCATATATATCGGCCTCCCGACCTCTTCGCAATCTCCACATGATTGCCCGAACATGGATAATGGCTTATGAATCATAGTTATATTTGTAACCTCAGTGTCATTTAATGTCTTCGATTAAGTGACCCAAAAACTGTTTGTATTTGTTTTTCGCAGCTTATTCTAAATCTTGCGCAGACTCGATATATTTTACCTATTTCTTAACCAAATTCAACATTGAAATGTTTTTCTTTTGAATATAACGTATAGCAGTAATTTTCCCCATTTTCCAGGCCCAAATCGTTGCTTCTTATAAATTACTGAAAATATTTTATCTACGCTTGTTCCACAGTTTATCAATCGCAGTTGCAGATATCAGTTCTAAAGTTAAAATCGCCTATAAAATTGAGTATTCTAAATATTCATGTAATAGCCTACCTAATTTTTAAGGTAGTTTTAAGAAAACAAATTGCTCAAATTACCTGAATAAATACGGTATATTATCGAGAATATTTATTACCTTTATGTTTGTGTGGACGAAATATGCTCAAATAATATAAAATGCTTCAATATACTTATATAGAAACGGGATGGGGTACAGTGGCGGGTATTTTAGGTTAAAAACTGAAGTAAAAAATGTCTATTATTATAAGGTAATTGCCATGATAATTGGAAAAGTAGTGGCCGTATTCTAAATTACAGGGCAAACTGTTACAAATTATCCCATTACGACAATGACCATTATAAGTTTTAATAGTGCAGGCAATTTGTTTTACAATGAAACTTGGTTACTAGAGGTAATGTCAAATAGAAGTGTCCTAACTGAAAGGGAGAATGATTATTTGGGAGATGTATTTGTAAAAGGAAGTTTCCGCTGTGAATACAATATTCACATTATTATTTTCTTCATACTATTTAGTGAGTATCGACTACTGTAGTCATTAGACCTTGTCACAAGCTAAAACTTTCTCATTCTCATTAAAATAAGGACTAAATCAAAAGACCAGTCTCATCAAGCTGTTTTATGAAACAAATATGTCATAAAACAGTTTCCCTTGCCATTTAAAAACATACAATCTATTCCTGAAGAAATGTCGTCAAAACAATCAAAACCGGGTTTAGAGCCTTCAGTTATTAAGAACAATACAGTTTTAAAGAAATTCATGAATTGAAAAGAAAGGTAAAAAAACGCAGATAAAAGAACATCAATAAACAGTCATCCTGACATGAAACGTTTCATATGTTAAACAACACTCTAACAGACCACTTTTTCTTAACAACTTGTAACTTTTATATTTTTTATCATTATAAGATAAATCTATCGCCAAATTTCCATTTAATTTAGGCCTCATTCTAAGGCATCTGTATAACGTGCACTCTATATGTTTCACCGTGGGATATGAGTCACAGCTTCCACATATTGGTCTCTGTTCTACTAACATGTAAGATAAAGTTAGCCTAGTATGACGAAATCAACCCAGCGGGTTGGTCTAGGGGTGAACTTGTCATCGCAGATCAGTCGACTGATTTCCAAATCGAGAGTTCTAAGGTTCAAATTCTAGTAAAAGCTTTTATACGGATTTGAATACTAGATCGTGGATACCGGTGTTCTTTGTTGGTCGGGTTTCAATTACCCCACACATCTCAGGAATGGTCGACGTGAGGCTGTACATGACTATATTTCATTTACATTCATATATATCATCCTCTGAAATAATACCTTACGGTGGTTTCGGAGACAGAACAGAAAAAATGTATAACCAACTCGAAGTCTTGTAATAACAACTTGTTCTCGACGGGTCTCTTGTTTTAGTGGAAAATGGATTATTCTTATAAGCTTCGTTGTAAGCGTATCCTTTCTTATGGTCTGCGTGACATAATTTTTAAAGTCATCTATCTAACTAAAGTAAATCGACTTCGTTGTTGTTTGTCGCTTCTTTGGCTGCTTTTATCAATTTCTTTATTCCTTACAACACCTATGGTCAGATATCCGTATGAAGATACATTGTTTCCCTCATATTCTTTGAGATTCTTAATTGCCGTTAAGACATCTTGAACAAGTGCATCAGGTGTGAATCTGTTGCTTAATGCAGTGATCCTAATCCTTAATTTAATGATTGAATTTAAGGAATCAGAGCAGACAAGCAATATCTCTTTACTATAATATATAACAAAACAAAGAGCTTGCAGAATAGCGTATAACTTTACTGTGTAGACGTTGAATATTTTAGATAGTCCTCAAAAGTGGATTTATGATCGTTTTATTGTTACTTTCTAATTTGAAGATTTCTAAATTATCTAAAATTTTCATTCTTTTTCCTTTAAAACATTTCGGAATTAATTTCATCATTTCTTCCATTTTCATTGGGGCATTTCTTTCTAATATTTAATGCATTGCATAATTAGAATCTAGTTTTTTACTTTTAAAAGATCTCATGTGTTCGTTATATCTTAATTTTAATTTTTTCTCGTTTGTCCAATGTATGTTGCATTGCATTTACATTTTATTTTGTATATACCATTAGTGTTGTAAATATTTTTTTCTTCTATATTACTATTAAAAATCTTTTTTAGTGTTTTATTTGCATTTTTATAATATATTTACTAAAGAATTGTTGAATTCGGTAAATTCTTTCCCAGTAAATGTTAATTTACTCCATTTAAAGGTTTCTTTATCGTTTGTAGTTTTTATTTCATATAATTTGTTTCTAATTTTATTCATTCTTCTGATTAATTCTTTTTTATACCCGTTATTTTCTGCTATTTGAAAAATAGTGTTTAACTCTTTTTTATAATCTGGTTTCTTTAATGGTAATCTATGTTGTCTATTTATCATGTATCTAAAAGCCGCTAATTTATGATCAATTGGTTGATTCGAATCCTAAACTAAGATGCTATCTGTATAGGTTTCTTTTCTATATATTTCAAAATCAAAATTATTATTATTATTTCTTTTTACTGGTTTAAAACAATTAATAATTAATTAAACTTTTAATTAAGTTTAATAGTTTAATTAAATTATTAATTTTTTAGACTTTTTTTTAATGTTTTAGGGAGCCGTGGACTATCCTGAAGAATTGAGATTATGGAAACCGGAAACCGTCTTATCTGCTGAAGGTGCTTCTCGGATGTGCAGTCAGCTGTTTTGTGGGACCACTCAAGCGACAGAGGGTAAGAATCCCATATAGTACAGTCAATTTGTATTTTTAAATCCTTACCTACCGATTGATGTTTCTTCCATATGTTAGGGGTAATGAGGGAAGCTTAACTCCAGATTTTTAACATCCCCCTCCCATAGATTTTTGAATATCTCAAAAAGTTTATGAAATGCGTTTTTCTCTGCATCTATGCATTTTAGAGAAACGTTTTACAAACAAAAAATGTAAAGGACATTCTCCTCTACAATTAATTTTTTTAAAGTTATGCCGTATAATTTGAAATTGAAATACTGGGTGGCGCTGAAGTTGTAAAAAACGTGTTTTTTCGGTTTTTTCACCGGAAAAAATTGTTTTTCGTCTGTATTGTATTTGGAAAAGTTGTTAATCTTAAAAAAACAGACAACTTTTATTTAAACAATTTTCTTGTACGACTTACCGTTTTGGAGCTGTAGCTTTTGAAAATGTTGTGACTTGGGCACGTGTTCGAAACCGGTCTAGTTGCTGAACAATGCCGATCTCCCCGGCTACAGTAACAATAGGACCGCTGCGTTGCCATTATACCGCTATAACTCTGGAATTCTAAGTCGTACAAGAAAATTGTATGAATAAAAGTTGTCTGTTTTTTTAAGATTAACAACTTTTCCAAATTCAATACAGACGAAAACAAATTTTTCTGGTGAAAAAACCGAAAAAACACGTTTTTTACAACTTCAGCGCCACCTAGTATTTCAATTTCAAATTATACGGCATAACTTCAAAGACATTAATTGCATAGGAGAATGTCCTCTACATTTTTTGTTTGAAAAACTTTTTTTTAAATGCATAGATTCAGAGAAAAACTCATTTCAAAAACATTTTGAGTTTTTCAAAAATCTATGGGAGGGGGTATGCTAAAAATCTGGAATTAAGCTTCCCTCATCACCCCTAACGCATGGACAAAAGATCAATTGGTAGGTAAGGATTTTCAAATACAGCCTATTTTGATGACAAATTGCCTGTACTAATAGGCCCCTAGATTTTACTTTCCCACCTAGCGCTATAGCACAGCTATAGCTCTACGGAAATTAAGTTAGAGGGAAAGTATGGAAATCTGTTCAATTTAAACAAATGCGGTTTTTTCCGGATCTTTACGTTTTAGCACCTAAGGAATCCAGAATACTCTAAAACCGGATGAAAATTTTCCGGATACTCGTATCTATGTGTGTATTCGGTGTTAGATGTCTCACTCTAAATCACCTTATATCTTCAAAACTACTCGAATGCGGTAACCCTCGGTATCTCGAGATTTCCCCAATTAAGGTCTTATTTTTGTTAGGGACATGTGTTAACAATTAAGAAATAATATTTCAACAAAAAAAAAATACTTTAGCAAAATCGCACCCCACCCCAAAAAATGTTCTAAATAATCTAATGGCTAAGTTGATATAATGTGTCAATACTACCCCCTCTAACCACAAGGAGCGCTAATAATGCAATGAAGGAAGTAAAGCTGCTGTAGTCGTCTTCCATTTTGTAACGTCACAGGTGATGGGTTGAATTAAATAAATGAATAATAATTAAAGTGTAAAAATGTTTTTAAATTGGCCGCTAGTACCGCCACACCGACGCGAATGAAATACGGAATGCGCGCGCGCTTTAGTTAGAATCATTGAATTAAATAAACAAAAAATATTATATTTAAATAAAATTATAAATATTGTAAATTATGTTGTGTGTGTAAGCCGTGCATCAGAATAAAGCCGCGTGGCGGGAAAGTCCTACAACTGTGTTGTCTGCTTTTTTCATTTTTTTTACAATTGTAAACAAAAGATGCTTGTTTTCAGGAGCTGTGAAATTTAAATGACTTTCTAATGGTTCAGACCAGCCTAACAAATCAGCTAATTTTATTTTTTTGGAATCATCAGTTTTTAGTAATGAAATATAAATTATCACAACCCATTAAATTTTACACTAAAAACAATTTCTATTATTATTTAAAAAAATATATTTTTATAGAATGAAATAATAATACAATATACAAATGATTTACTGAAAAATGATGACTCGGCAATACTCGATAAGAATATTTGCTGAACCATTTTCAATTTATTTGGGCTTAATAACAGCTGTAAAAATAGATTATTGGTTAAATATAAAACGACATTATTTAATATAAAGGTTTTATTACATTTTCTGAAAAATCAATTTGTAGTATTTTAATTTTTTTGTAAAAATGAATATTTGAGTACATAAATAAAAATTTCAGAGTATGTGTGCATAGTATACACACACATACACTCACAAAACACGTGTAACGGACGAATTTTCAGCCTGTTACTTTACCGTCCTCAACTCGTCAATGAGTTAGTTATTACTTTACTTTGTATTTTAATTTCAGTTCAATGGACATGAGTAGTACGTTTACGGACACAAGAATAACCGCGTTTAATACTTGGGTAAAATGTATTACGCATGATTTCACGCGTTCATCATCTGTGAATGACATACACCTTTGTTATATTATTCATTACTTTAATACGTGCTACACACGAATAACAGTAATTATTCATTCATCTAATATCCCTTGGGAAATAAAGTTCACTTAAGATACCTACGGTTCATTACAATCTTGTCATCTAAATTAAAACAATTACGTTACTTAAATTAAATAAAAACATATATAGGATATTTTAAGTTTTAATCGAATAATTTTAATCTATTATTAATAATAATTGTAATAATAAAATAAGAAATTAATGTATAATTATTAACAAGTTTTTTTTTTTAATATGTACAATACGCAAGGTAATAATAATAACAATAAATCAAAAAAAAAAAATTGTATCTTTTTTATCTTTTTATATAAAGTGAAATTAAAATTAAAAATTTTCAAATATAAAAATAAGTTTTTATACTTGTAATGAGATTTAACTTAAATAATATATTTTTACTTCCTTGTTCGAAGTAAAGGAAGTATTGTGATCGCGAAAATTTTCGGTTTTCAGATTTCAACGGAAATATCCATTTTGATCATCCCTGAGTCAATTTTGACTAGTTTCGGCGTGACGTCTATACGTATGTATGTATGTATCTCGCATAACTCAAAAACAGCCAGCTTAAAATTTTGAAATTTTGGATTTAGGACTGTTGTAACATCTGGTTGTGTACCTCCTCTTTTGATTGCAATCAGCTGGACCAAAAGTGTCCAAAAATGTACCAAATTTTTCTTCACTGCAGTAATAAGCCCTCACTGAGAACTTTTCAACGATATATCATAGGTAGTATTAATTTTTATCAGTTCCAGAGTTAACAGTCAAATGAAATTTTAATTAAGAAATATCTGGATCATATAAAGGGAAAGCTCATCGGTTCGAATCATATCGGTTCATACACATATATATTTTCGAATGGTGATAACCATTCGTAACATTTTATAGGACCCAGAGATGTTCTGGATGATGATGTATCTCCGTAAGCTTGTCTCTAAAGTTGAAAAGTTTCTGTGAAAGTTTTCCCAAGTTTCACGCAAAATTTTACGTTGTATGGTTGCTCCCGAAAATCAACGATTTTCGGGAGCAACAACACTTTTCGGGAGCTACTAACACTTAAATACGTTACACTCAAATAACAATAACACGAAAACTAAACGAGATATCAGCAATCCAAGAACGTGGTTACAAAGGAGGTTACGTGAAACAATGCTGCCAACCGCGCGTCAGTACGTTAATGCAACGTCACTATTTAGTGATGTTGGCGCGTAATTAAAAATGTTCGTTTATTTTCTGAACAGACCTCGTATTTAATTGGAATTGTTATTAAAAAAATCATGTACCATTTTAACGTTATCTTCTGATGCGGGCATTTATAATTTGTTACTTACCGAAAAATTATCAGTAATAAGTATTTACATATAGGGATTCGGTAATTATATTTGTATTAAGTGATTTTGGTTAATAACCCCTTAAGGGAAGTAGTTAAACTGAATGATAATAAATCAATATGTGGCAGCTGGTACTTTAATGCATGTAACTGATTTTAATTTAATTCTCTCATCTTGTATTTTACAAACTGTATTAAAATCCACATCTACGATAGGAATGAAATTCCGGCTTTATTTAGCGAATTAATTACTTTTTAAAATGATTATTCATTGAAGCTAAAATACGTTTCAAACTAGTCAATATACTTTGTGTTTATAACTAGATTTTTCTTTTTTTTTAATACAGATAGTTTCTGTTATTTTATTATTAAAGGTTTAAAGACTTTTAAGGAAATCAGAATTACTCAGTGAAAACTGATTTACCGTTACAATGTATTTTTTTGCTTCAACATTAAGTACAATTTTATATAGAATTTCTATTTTTTAATTTTTTTATACGTTTTTGATTTTTAATTTAATTTGATCTTAAGAATTAGTTATAATTAGATTAAAACTGGAAACAATAATAGGGATTTATACCGAGTGTTTGAATTAAAACGCAATCCAAAAAAAGCACCTAATTTCAAGAAAAATAATTTGCTATATTTGTCGAAATATAGCAAACTCATGGTTTCTTCACCACGACAATGCACCCGCATATTCAACATTCTCAATTCGTCAGTTTTATGCTAAAAATCATATGACTGTCCTTCCTCAGCCTCACTACTCGCCAGACCTGGCTCCTTGCGATTTTTTTCTTATTTTCTAAATTAAAATCAGAGATGAAAGGATCCCGTTTTGAGACTATTGATGATAGCATTAAAACAAATTCATCACAGACCTTAAAGGTCATTTCAAATAAAGCTATCCAGGACTACATCGCGAATTGGAAACACCGCTGGGAAAATTATGTGAATAGGGGACGGGAGTGATTTGAAGCAGACAAGGACCAATCTGTAAAATTAATAATAAGATTAAAAAGATAAAGTTTAGTTACTTTCTGAACAGATCTCGTATTCTTTGAAACCATGCAGTAGGAGCAATTTTCAACATAAAAAATTTGGCCTTTAGAAAATATTTATTCGAATATATTTTGAATATATCAGTTAAATTTTAGCTTTTTTTGAGTTTTTTTTATTACCGGAAGCATTTAATAAAATAGCTCAAAATCTGTAATTTGTGAATTAATAAAGACGAAATAATGTTAAAATTTTTTTTTAATACTGAAGATTTTACTTTAAATAAATCTTAAAAAATGGTCGCAAAAGTTATTCAATTAAAAATTAAAAACGTTAATTTCCAAATGGTTTTATCAATAAAATTAATTAATAAAAAGTTAAATTGCAAAACAAAGATACGAACGAAGTTAAAACCTTAACAATAATTTATCGGTTATGAAAATTGTTTTCCTAACAGTCGACTGGAATTCATATGCAATTAAATATAGCAATAAAGTGGTAATTTCCTTATAACAACAATGGTATAGATAAATAAATAATTTATTGTTCATATAATTATTATCATAATTATAATTGCATCATATTAATTTTTTATTTTTTTATTTAATAATTTACAATTTTTATATAATTGTTTTTTCCGTAAGACCATTTAAATTTATTTTCCGAGTGAGAATAACATGAAGTGTTTAAAAAAAAATTGGAAATACGAAATTAATTGTCTTCATCAGTCAAACTAATGGTTTGAATCATTTTTCTATTCCTAAATATTCTGTACGATTTTGTCGCGCCTAATATAGAATATAACAGAAGAAAGTATTGCTGTAATATCAACAAAAAAAAAATCACCGTACGAAATACGTTACCGTATTTTCCTACTCAGGAGATCATGAAACGTAATTCTTTCACTTACAAAGAAAGAAAACAGACGTATATGCTACCGCGAAATGACTACCGTGAAATTGTGAATTGCTATTGAAATTAGAAAATGTCAATATTCTCCAGTGAATATCAACACATACCAAGTACGTTGGTGAAAGACCGAAATATTCGCTTATTCGGACCTTCGCTGGTATATGTCGACAAACACAGATAAGCTGCGGTGGGGGGGTCGAAACGATAACTAGAAATAAATTTTTTTTTTAAAATCACCCGATACCAATCTCTAGGGTAAATAGATTACAAGAAACCGTCGTAAAAAAAAAAAGGGTAGTTTAAATTTAAGCCAAACAACCTATGCTCGCTAACCTCGTCTAATTAACCTTAAATATACAAATTATATGTGTTATTCTCCAACACTGGAGGTGATTAATCAAATTCACCGTTTTCAGCTTGCATTGATGGTGAAAGTTGAATAAATAAAACTGAACAAAGTACAAACCATTAGACTATTTATTTGAATCGTTATCGTTCATCCATTCAATTAGCATATTATGTATATCCTGATTAGCCCTTTCAGTTTATAAAATCCTGAAAATTTTATTAAATTTTTTTATAAATGCGTTTCGTTTGATTAATCGCCTCCACTACTGGAGAATAACATATATAGCTTATATATTTAACGTTAATTAGACTAGGTTAGCGAATGAAGCGAGCATAGCTTATGTTTGGCTTAAATTTAAACTTCCTTCTTTTTACGAGGGTTTCTCATTATTTACCTTAGAGATTGGTATCGGATGATTTTTTTGTTATTTCTAGCTATCGTTTCGACCCCCACCAAAGATTATCTGTGTTTGTCGACATAATACCGGCGAATGTCCGAATAAGTGGATATTTCGTTCTTCCACCGACGTCTTTGGTATGCATCAACATTCACCGGTGAATATCGGCCATTAGCCAGATATCGGTCTTTCATATATATTGGACTTGTCATATATTTTATATATTATATGTGAAAATATATATCTCATATATTTTTATATCGGACTTGCCATATATACTATATATATATATCCTCTATAAGTTCGATCTTATATATACTATAAGTTCCCTGATGCTTTGTTAAACCGATCTGTAATCTGTAGTTTTCTAAGAAAAAGATTCCTACCGCATTGAAACAGAAAAACTATCGTCGAGAAATGACTGGCTATCAGCCAATTATAGTTCCAAGATCTGTAGATCTGTAAATTGTGGACAGGTACTTGCTGGCAATCAGCGACCTAGACGTGGCAGCGAATTGCTGAATCTTGACAATATAAATCTTATATTTATTGACAAGTCATACATTTTATTATAGACTGGCTGCGCCTACCCAATTTTCGTAACATATGACAAGTGAGCGGTGAGACACACAAACGGGCGGTGTATTACATTACGCTTATTCCGTACGTGCTGTTAGGTTATCTCTAGGAGCTAGTTAGGAGACTGGTCGCTTAAACTGTTCGAGTCTCAGTAGCTGTTCGTGGTACAGATATTCGGTCTTATGCTTTAGGGCGACCGAATGGGGTGGAGGCGGGAGGAATGCCAGTAAACTTGCCATATTTATCGGTCTTTCATATGGCGTGCGTGCGTGCGTGCGTGTGCGTGTGTGTGTGTGTGTGTGTGTGTGTGTGTGTGTGTGTGTGTGTGTGTGTGTGTGTGTGTGTGTGTGTGTGTGTGTGTTTTTAACCTCTATTTCGCTTAATAGTTCAGGAACGCTTTGTCGTAGGTAATTTATATTCGGCAAGATGACTTTTTATATATATATATATTGGGGAATTGATTTTATTAATTACCGTACGTGGTACAAAGAATTAATCTTTGATAAATATATCTGAAGGATAGATAGATTTTTTGCTTACCGTTTATTGCCTTTTTGATTATTAATACTTCAAGCAAACTTTCTTTTTAAAAACAACCCTTTCCTAACAACATAAATTTCAATCCATGTTTGTATTTATGAATTCGATTTGAAATTGATGAGTAATTATTAGCAAAAACATTTTGACGAATTTTTCAAACAAATGTATTGGGTGACAATATTCAGTAGATATTTCATACATCGGAATTTCGTTAATTTAAAAATTTGAAATTTAGCGGGATTATTTCTACATAATGTTAGTTTAGCGGGACATAATGTTAGTAAATTTTTAACAAAATTTGCTGAGGAGACAAATAAAAATATTATGGTATCGTATTTTCTCAAAAATATCATAGGGAAAGATGATTTTTTCTACTTATTTAATTCCATTTCTATATAACTAATATATGCGAAAAAAGTTTTAGGAAAACCATCCTTTCCCCAAATATTTAAAAAATATGGATTTTATCAATATTCGTTTCTTACTAAATTTTTTCGTAATTCAATGCTTAATTGTTGGTATAAAATATGATTTATGAGTACGAAAATATTAATTTAACACATAAAAAATTTTGAGAAGGAAAAATATTTTTCACCACCGAACTACGTTAACATAATAGAAAATTGACTACTGCATATGAGAAACACTGATGCTAATAAAGGTTTTTTAAGGATAATATTTTTTGGAACGAGGAGATCCACTACAAAGAGAGAAAAGTTATGCAACTCGTTAACTTTTTTTTTTAATACAAGCATGTTTTCTGTATCCCATAATTTGTTTTCTTCACACATTTTTTTTTTTGTTTTTAACAGATTTTACCTTGCACTCATGCTCTTTATGCTAAATAACTCTCCCCTGCCTTAACGTATGACCCACTAACCTAGTTCTGGTAGCTCTTTTTCCAAATTATCTAAGTACATCTTCATTTCGAGATTTATCGAACTAAATTAATATTTAACCATCTTCTTACCACAAATTATTTCTATAGTCTTTATTGTTTGAGTTTCTGACTTTCCTATTGTTTATTTTTTCTGCCATTAATCATTAAATTCCGTACGGAAATAGTATTTAAAAATATCTTTCTGTTTTTAACATTTAAAAAATTTATTTTCCTCTTAATAATGTTCCTCAAGATTTATTTTACTTTTAAATAACAGTTATTAACTTAGTATTTACATTTAGCCTATACTAAGCATGTAAACAAATGATCTAGATTTTTTCCCACGTACTTTACACGATAAATAAATTTAAAAAATCTCGGTTTAATCCTAAAGGACGTCTTTCCACAGTAAAATCTCTACTGACTTGTTGTCAGTAAAAGCGGTGTAAACCCGCTTTAATATCTTAATTTTATCATATAAATTTATGAAAATTACACTAAGAAAAATTCGTTCAATTACTGTTTTAGGTGTTTTTATGTTACTTTTTTAGTTAACTATTATTGTTCCATTTTGTTTATTTTAATTCTTATTTATTTTTAAATTAAATTTCTCTCCAAGCAATGATTCTGTTACTGTGAAAGACCGATGCCTGACAAATTGTCGATATTCTCTGATGAATGTCAACATATACAAATACGTAGGTGAAAGACAGAAATATTTGCTTATTCGGACCTTCACCGGTATATGTCGGCAAACACAGATAAGTACTAATGGGGGTGAAAACTATAACTAGAAATTTAAAAAAATCACCCAGTACCATTCTCTAATAAATTACGAGTAACCCTCGTAAAAAAAAAGGAAGTTTAGATTTAAGCCAAACGTAGCCACCTTTGCTAACCTCATCTAATTAACGTTAAATACACAAATTAGATATGTTATTCCCCAACATTGGAGGTGATTAATCAAATTCACCACATTTATAAAAAGATCTTATGAAATATTCAGCATTTTACAAATTGAAAGGGCTGATCAGGATATACAGAATATGTTAACTGCATGGATGAACAATAACGATGCAAATAAATAGTCTAATGATTTGTTCTTTGTTCAATTTTATTTATTCAACTTTCACCATCAGCTGCGTGCTGAATGCGGTGATTTTGATTAATCGCCTCCAGTGTTGGAAAATAACATATATATTATACTTAACGTTAATTAAACTAAGTTAGCGAGCGAAGCAAGCGTAGGTTATATTTGGCTTAAATTTAAACTTACTTTTTTACGAGGGTTTCTCGTAATCTATTTACCTTAGAGATTGGTATTGGGTGATTTTTTTAATTTCTATTTAACGTTTCGACCCCCACCAGAGTTTAGCTGTGTTTGTTGACGTATACAGACGAAGATCCGAATAAGTAAATATTTTGGTCTTTCACCCTCGTATTTGGTATGTGTCGACATTCACCGGAAGATACTGCTGACATTCTCTAATTTCGGTCTTTCGCGGTAACATATATACAAATACTAGCATCCCCGTCGCGGCTTCGCTCGCTAAATATGTTTGCTTGCCTTTCCGGTCATAGTCAATTATTTTTTTATTTTATGTTTTTTAGTTAAGTAACCCAGAAGTTGGTGCAGCCAGTCGTGTCACACATACAGAAATAATTGCAGGGGCTGTATTGGTAGAGTCATTATCTCACTTCTTAAAAAATTAAAACCCAGTAAAACCCGAACATGGTTTTTAGATATTTTGTC
Source organism: Lycorma delicatula (assembly GCF_047948215.1). Lineage (NCBI taxonomy): Eukaryota > Metazoa > Arthropoda > Insecta > Hemiptera > Fulgoridae > Lycorma > Lycorma delicatula. The sequence goes on from NC_134459.1 coordinate 20,909,634, forward strand.
GCAGACGTTCATCACGCTGTTCTCGAGATTCTTGTCTACGAATTTCTGCTGTTCTGATTCGTTGAGCTGCGTTTCTTGCTGCAATTTGTTCTTCCGATTCATGAGCTCTCTTAACACGCATGCGTCGTGCATCTTTGCTACACGCATTGTTAAGGTTAGATTTTTTCCGCGGCATTATACTGAAATTGAAAAAAAAATAGATAATATTTATTATTTAAATAAATAAATTAGATCAAAATTAATAAATGAATTTTTTAACAGATTAAAAAATCAAAATAAAATACAAAAAAATAAAAAGCAAGCAAGAAATACTTACACTTTTTTTGAGGTTTAATGAAGATTAATAGACAAAAAAGTTATCTATAAAGTTTTTTCATGTTATTATTATTTTTCTGTTCAAAATTATAATAATATCCAAACGATACACTGCACAATTATAACACAATACACAGTATAATTATAAAAATCATTCGCGAAAAATTAAAATAGTTTAGTTATGTCGTGAACATTAATAAATATGACGTAGAATAGAATGTATTATCTAGAAATCGAAACAACGCCATCTACCGGATGTTTACGCAACCTAGATGCCAAACGATGTTAGAGAGTTGTATCGCTGAATTACTACGCAACCTAAATGTCAAACGATGTTAGAGAGTTGTATCGATGAATTAACTTACACCTACATCTATTAGGAATACATAGAATTGACCAATAAATACACACTATTGTCGTGTAATAAACATTTAATTTGCAATAACAAATATTGAGGTCAATAAATAAAAACTATCCTATCTTTTAAGTTGGAACAAATTACAGATAGTTACGAAATTTGATCAAAATCGGTTCGGTAGTTTCGGAGGTTATCCCCAACATACATCGTGGCACGAGATTTTTATACATATAAGATGTTTAAAATTTTCTGACTAAGGTCAAGTTTCCTGAATACTAGTACAGATGTAGTTAATTCTATACATAATTTGTAGTATATTACGAGTATAATACTATCCGTGATAGAATTATTGATTTATTATGCTATTACTCATATTTATTATATATCTAATCGTATTGGACAAAGAATGAATAATAACATTCTTTGTCTAGCACTTTAACTTTCCTTGTTAATGGAATTAGTATTTTTCCATATTTATTCATACCGTATCTTAAACAGAACTACAAATAAATATAGTTTACATAACCAAATAAATTATGGTTAAAAAGAAATTTTAACGTAATTAAGATAGTCCATCAATAAAATTACAGAAAGAAGATTCGAATCCAATATTTTTTTACTATTCTGTGAACAAATAAATGGAATTGTAATAAAAAAGAAAAACTTCATGTAATATTCAAGATTGACTTTGAAATACTGATATTTATTTTATATATATTTTATTTTGGATTAATTTTTAAAATAAACAATCATGATGTTGCATAAACATTTTCATTTACTGATTATATATAATTCTTGTTAAAAATAAAAATAAAATTCGGTACTTTACAATGAGAAATAATTTTTTTTTACTAATGGTGCAGAAACAGTATAGTCAATATAAATTTTTAACGTTTTATGTTTTGCTATCAAAGGATGACTGCTCTATAATTACTTTTGTTTTATAAAAGATTAAAAAATAATGTGCGTGTGTGTGTGTGTGTGTGTGTGTGTGTGTGTGTGTGTCGGTGTATACGTATGCATGGGTATATTTGTATTATTAACACACGTATATTTGCATCTGTTATATGTAAGTAAGAGTAATTTAAAAAAGAGATATTAGGTGTTGGTTTTAATTTTATATAAAAGATAAAGTAGAGTTATCCTTTTATTGTTTTAAGCTAATTACAATTGTAAACTACGGAATGGATGTGGGTGTGTTTTTTTTTCTATTGTACGGTTTTTATTTTTATAAATAAAATTGTTACTAAATGTACTGGAATTTCTAAAATTCCAGTAACCTTTAGAAAAACGTTATCTACACATTTACTGCATTCTTTTACTTTAGTAGAGTTGATTTGCAACTGCTGTATGTGGGTATTATTTTTTTTTGCCTCGAAAATAAAACGCGCTCGCGGGTATGTGTGTGTGAACAACCACCTATTCTTTTACATGTCTGTATCGAAAACCCGTAACCTCGATTGAAAAATCCAAACCTTTCCTTAAGAATATTCGACTTATTAGTAGGTGGGTTAAATATGTTGTGTTTAAATCGAAGTATCCTCGTTTTTTACGAGTTATTAATAATGTAATTCTGTAAATTTTTTAATGCTGTGGCACTAAGGTAAAATAGGTGAAAAAAAATCCTGATAAATATTACATAAGTATTGTGAATATAGGATACTATAAGTGTCATGTAAGCTACTAAAAATACTCGTTCATCAATCCCGTAAACCTTCTAAAAGAGTCTTTCTTGTTTAGCGATCTTTCGGATAAAAACAGATATCGTATTTAGTAAATATGATATCCGTTTTATATTTAATATTTGATTTAATATTAAATATACAAACTTAAGATAAATGAAATGAATAATTTAATTATCCATTACAGCGCAGTCACTTCTTGATGTATGCCATTAACAATAGGATCAATGACAAACAATATCACTGACGAAGAAACTGCACAATAGTTACAAAAAAAATTCCTATGAACGAGAGCTATCACTAAAGTAATCTGTTTCAACATTTTTGAAATTGTATGATGACCAGAATAATATGTTCTAAAATGTTCTTAATGACTTTCCTGTTTTTGCTTCATGTTAGTGAAAACTGGATCTTAGAAACAAAAAAACTGCACCAAGAAGAATTCTTAGAAGTAAAGATTTTAAAAGCCGTAAAAAAATATGGTTCAAGAGACCATTTCAGATGCCAGTGGATTCGAAATTTACGAAACAAACAAAGAAATATACAAACAGACTTTCTTCTTCTTCCATATATGTAAATGGCAGTGTTCGTATGTATGTCCACTATAGATTAAATAACTACTGAACAGATTTACGCGCGGTTTCTGCAAAAAGGTTTTCGTTGTCCGGAGAAGGTTTAAAACTATTGAAATCCTCGATTTGACCAGTAAAAGAAATTTAGGGGTATTTTGAACCGACTACTATGTTCACAGAGTAGTTTGAATTAAATCCGATAGGTGGTGTTTTTTTTTCAGAATTGGATTTATTTAAGTGAAAGATTAAATTTTGTGTAGTTCCGTAATGTTTTGTAAGTTTCTTAATGTTCAGTATTAATTGTGTTGATTTTGCAGCCATATCTCTTTTCATTAAAAAGTTATTTTCCACCGACTACTGTATTTAAAGAATGGTTTGAATTAAATCCGATAGATATTGCTGTTGTTTTGCCATTAGGATTTATTTACATTCTGACTTTTATGAAGTGAAAGGTTAAATTTTGTGAGTTCCATAATATTCAGTTATTTAATTTTTTATCAAACTTTCAATTGTGTTCATTTAATTTATATATATATATATATACTCAAATAGAAGAATATCGAAGCATTGCCGTGTTTGTTAGTAAATAAAAAAAAAAATAGACTTTTAAATAGAATTCCACAGAAATTTTAAGTAAATTTACTATTTTGATTGCTATAGTATTTTCCCCAATCCCCAAAAATAAATTAATAATTTTAATTGGTTCCGGTTCTTGGTTCTCCGGCAGTATTTGTTTTATGTGAATAAATTGTTAAAATGGTTTACCGTAAATAAATAGTTTTTTTATTACATTCAAAACGAATAGAAACAATACTTCTGTTGCATCAGTAAAGTATAAACCAATAAATACACGACAAACATTTTGTATTTCAAATTTTAATTACTATCTGATCAAAAAAAAATATATAATAAAATTCAACAATATATCAAAAAATAATTACATACCTGTAAAGATGTATAAACAATTGTATACGTGCCTATAAATATTAACAAACTTATACAATAAAAAAAGCTAACAACACCGATGCGGGAAAGTCTGTGCACGGCTTACACACGCGTAAACACACAAACTAATTTAAAATATTTAAGATTTTACTTAATTCAATGATTTTAACTAAAGTTCGCGCGCATACCGTCTTTAATTGGCACGGGTGGCGATACTAACGCTGACGCTCGCCACTAACTAAACTAATGTAATTTCACAACTTAAATAAAACAAATTTCCTTTCTACGATGTAGCCACATTGTTTAACGCACCAGCTACCGAGTCAATCGAGCGATCGAGTTCGAGACCCACCAGACCGAATTACTTATTTACACTTTAAAAATATATTATTCATTTATTTAATTCTACCGCTCACCTGCGACGTCACAACATTGCAGACGACTACAACAGTATTTTTTTTGGAGACCGATTTTTTTGGTGCGATTTTGGAAAAATCGTTTTTTTTGCAAATATTGTTATTTTCTAATCGTTAACAAATGTGCCTAAGAACAATACGGCCTTAATTAGGTGAAATCTGGAGATACTAAGAGATACCTGAGATACTGAGATACTAAGAGATCTGGAGATACCTTGCTCTACAGCCTCATCCCCTTGACTTTTTAAGTTGAAAATTTAATGGCATCAATGTCCGATATATAGAAGTAATCTGACCAAATTTGGTCAAAATCAGTCCGATAGTTCTGGAGATACAATTTGATTTAGAGGCCAACCCCGAACACACACGTTCGTATGACATTAACATCCGGAAAATTTCCATCTGGTTTGTTGGGTTTCTTACCCAATTTCTAAATTACCCAATTTTCTAGACGGGAAAGTAATACAAGCCTACAAATTCAAATTTATTTACATTGACTGTTACTACTGTAGAATTCGACTTAATAAGTATTATCCCTGCCCTAAAATCCATTTTTAAGGGCATTATTATATTTTTTTAGGTCTTCAACTATAGATATGTTTGATAGCAAATTATGAAATGTTTATTTTCCTATAATGCGAAGAGAAGTCGAACTATGTAAGTGTATGCTGCATTGGTTTATTAATATTATTACGAAACAAGTCTAATAGAATGCATGTTCAAAGATAAATTAACTGAAATATATTAAACTATTAAATATTCAAATATTTCTCAATATTTTTTTTAAGATTTATTTGAGATGATTTATACTGTTTTTTTTACACACCTACAACATTTCCTACAGCTTTCAATAGTTATCTCTTACTTTATAACTGATAAAAAAAATGATATGAGCACACATGTCTTCCTTATACGCCTGTTAAATTAAATATACACATTTTTTTTTAAAATGAAAAGTACATAAAATTTTATTTCATTAATAACTTCTGATATTTTTCTTTTTTTACTGTTTTTATTAAATTATTATTTATTGTAAAACGATCAAAACTTTTACAAGGGGAGATCCCCTTGTAAAAAGGGATCTGAAAAATTGACATATTATTTGACACTGAATATTTGACATATTATTTTTTTAATTTTTTATGCGTGCTTCTTTTCGTTCCGAACACTACGAATAAAGTTTCCATCGTTTTAACTTTTCCCAAAAGGTTTTCATTCTTTTGCTCAGTTGTCACCATTAATTAAAATTTTATTTGGTTATAACTCTGGAACCAATGAAAATAAGTATCACTTATGATATATCGTTGAAAACCTCTCAATGAGAGCTTATTACTGCAGTTAACAAAAAATCAAAAATCAAATTTTTTTGGATTTTGGGCTTTCTTGAACACTTTTTGTTCAGCCGATTGCAATCAAAAAGGGAGATGCACATCCAGATGTTACAACAGTTCTAAATCCAAAAATCAGCATCCTACGGCTAATCGGTATTGAGTTAACGCGAGATACGTACGTACGTACAGACGTCATGCCGAAACTAGTTAAAATGGATTCAGGGATGGACAAAATGGATTAAAAATGGATTAAAAATGGTTAAATTATATTCCGTTGATATCTGAAAACCGAAATTTTTCGCGATCATAATACTTCCTTTACATCGTACAAGGAAATAAAAGAAGATGTATTTTAATTTATGTCACTTAAAACATTGGTTAATGTTTGTAGTAACTTCTGTATTTCTCAATATACCCAAAGGAAAAACCTCAATTACTAATTTATTTGTAAGTAATTTTGAATGTATATCCCATTTTAAATTATAACAGATATTCCTATCCAGAGAATTCACAAATTTAATCAATTCCCATAATTGACATGAAAAATTAATATGATTAACCAATTTTTCCGTACCAGAATTCACTTACACATATCACCTACTGATTTTACGGTTAGATTTTCCGAAGATTGTAAAACTTTGCTCTTTCTGGGTTTCATAACTAAAAAATTAATCCCATAGAAAAATTAAAACTGTTTTAAAACTACATCTAACTGTTCTCATCTGTATAACTATTTTAATTAAGTCGTTAGTAGTAGAAAAATATAGAATGACGTTACCATCATTATATACCGTAACCTCTACCTTTTAAACGTTTGGTAAATTATTTTCAAAGAGTATAAAGAGCATCGGTCCAAATATAGATTTCAAGTTACTCTAGATCCAACTGTTCTTCACTCCGTAGGACATCTTACGATAATCGGCTGTCTGATTGGATAAATGTGATTTTAATTCATTCGTTTTTAAAGAAAACCGATACAATTTTTTTTTTAGTTCTTTGTAACGTCCTCTTTAAAATGATATATAACTTGTAGAAAACTGAATATTTGACATATTATTTTTTTTAATTTTTTATGCGTGCTTCTTTTCGTTCCGACCACTACGAATAACGTTTCCATCGTTTTAACTTTTCCCAAAAGGTTTTCATTCTTTTGCTCTGTTGTCACCATTCTTCCGTCCATGTATTCGGATTTATAACTTTGTTTTACTTTCTCTCTGGAAACTTAGATTATCGAATCTATAGATTTGATAGATTTTATTTTAGATTCTCGAAAGTTTAATGTTTTTAGATCTGTTTCTATTTCTTTAAACCTGTTAGTCGTAGCTCTGTTTATGTAGAAATTATATATTCGTTAGATGCTCAACTGTAATCTTTTTCGGATTAAGTTCCCTATTTTTTCTGCATGTTTCTAAACTTCTTTTTCACTTTTCAATTAATAAATTCCATTTTCATATTTTGATTCATAAACGTTTCTAAAACCTTTTTTTTCTACTTTTGCTATTTCTTGTTCTGAAAGAGATTGCAGACATTTTGCCCCATACAGTGCTCCTGATAGGACTATGGTTTATAATGCCTCAATTTGGAGTTAAGCGACAGGGATGTTTTATTGTAAATATTCTTCTTGAAATGATAGGCAGTTTCCATTTTTCGATCTCTATTCTTTATCCCATTTTTTTTTTCAGTTTTTATTCTATGTTATGATTTCTCCCAAATATTAACATTTTTAAACACTTCTTAATTCTTTGTTGACGGAAATTATGCGTGCTTCTATTACCGAAAAATTAAAAATTTTCACAGTGAAATATTCTAAAACTCTTGGAGTGATGATAAGGGTAATTTACGAAAGTAAGCCTTTTTGAAATGGACTTGTTATAGAAAAATTATACCGCATAGGCCATATCCAGAAAAGGATGGAATCCAGACTGAACGAATTGAAAAAAGTAAACGAATATTTCTTGATGATGGAAAAATGCATAGTAGGAAGAATAGACTTACGAATGCAGCTATTTTATATATTTATGAATGCTTCTTTTAAGATTACTAAGGAGTATTATACAGTATATTGAAAATGTGAAAAACCCAATTTGGGACTGTTTTTTTTTACAGCTTCTCCACTGATAATTAGGCCTATATCCCAATGGTAACGATTAGTGGAGGAAAGTATAAAAAAATAGGTACTAATTGGAAACGGACATGGTACAAAAGGGCCCATCTCAGGACAAATAGCCACACAACAATATGGTGAGGAAGATTAAATTATGTTGCTAAACTATTATTAAAATTAACATTTATTTATTTATTTATATAGTATAATAAAAAAATTAGTATTTTGAAATTATAATTCATTATTATATATATATATATATATATATATATATATATAGGGGTAGTTCGGAAAGTTCCCGGCCTAACACAGAGATAATGACAGTATGACTAAACAACTCTGATATTTGTGAAAGATAAAATTTTAGATCACTACTACTGTTAGCGCCAATTACTTGGCGCTCAGTGGCTAGGGTATTAGTAGGTTTAACACCTGCAATAAAAACTGCCATATGAGAGACAATTCTGTCAATGGCTATAGTACTGTCTCTCGCGTAGCAGTTCTTATTGCAGGTGTTAAGCCTATTGATAATCTCACCCCTGAGCGCCAATTACGATATAATGCTAAAAAGGTAGTTCAACTTATCCTACGAGCGCATGCGAGAAATAGAGGATCAAGGTTTCCATTCATGGCACATCAGATGAAACAATCTTCTGATAGCCGTTACGCGCATGGTACTCTCCCCGAGTAATTACAGATTACTCAGTCAGTTTCTTTCTAGACATGATGCGTTTAGGAATAAGTTGGGTAAATTTGACTTGATTGGCTCAGGTCTATGTCCGGAATGTAAATTTGATAACAATACATTCAAGTCCCGTATGTCTGTGCAAAGTAATAATTACCCGGATCCGCAATTACGCATAAACTCAGCTCCGAGGGTTGCCTTTGCCTCAAACTATCTCGATAGGGCGCTAGGCCGCACATAGGTAGCCAGGACTCGGTCTTTTGTTACATGCCACGCCTCTAGGATTTCCCCGCCGAGACTCCGGTCTTGACGCCCTGTCTCTAATGTAGAACCCACGGAGGGATCTCCCACCGGGACTACGGTCTTGCATTCCCCTCCAATGGTGTCTGCAAGGGAGTTCCCACCCAATCATTGGCGGTGGGACGCCGGAGCCTCCCACCCCTTCCGGATGGGACTGTCCCCTACAGATTTCGGAGCTTCGTTGTGCAAACTCCAGCGGATTCATGGCGTGGGTGAAGTCGCCTTACATCCACGGCCTCCAGGTGAATTTCTATGCAATTTGCATATGAAATACCAAGGCTCCTGCATACATTCCTTTCGCAAGCGGCTGGGCTCGCCACAGATAAAGCAGTGACCGCTGCGTACTGGTCCAAGACACAGTTTGGTCCTGTGGCCTGGCTTCCACCGAAAACATAACTCATCAAAGGTGCACCTTATCGCCCGGCAGGCCAGCCACCCAATTCAAAATCGCCCATCGGACAGAAGCTTGTCCGCAAGAAGGGCGGCCAAGGTGACCAAAGTGGAATGCCAAGGGGACCACTTGCGTCGCCCCAAATAATGGCCGCATGAATAGTATATCTAGTGAGGCCGACTTCCCTGTAACCTGTCGTCCTTAAAACAAAGCGGACTCTCCGGCCGACTCTTCCCGTCAGAGCCGTAATGGTACCCTACGGCGTAGGGTGCCACCTACCTTTTCGGCGATGTCCTTGCTCAGATGAAGCCGCATCACTATCAGCTCATACCCAGAGATGCTTCACTTCTGAAGGGAACCATTCAGACTAAACCTCCACATTTGGCCAGAAAGAAAGTGCTATCTCAACTCGTTAATGTAAATGCACACACGTCTCAGAGTTGGTTGTGTAAAACTCCATGACCTATACTTTGTAGTGCTTCACATGCGCCATATTCACCTCTCATCGATTATTTACTCTTTACAAACTTGAGTTAATGGCTCACTAGACGAAAATTCAGTTCAAATGATGAGACTTTTTAATACTGAGCTTATTAAAAAATAGTTTTTTTGAGAAAATTCTAAAAAAATTAGTGTTTTCTCTGTTTAGGCTAAGAATTTTCTGAACGACTTGGATATATATATATGTTCACTAAACATCTTTAACCACTAATTTATGGTATACTAAAATTCAAAAAATAAATCCATGAAAGCAATAAATAGTGTAATAATTTCAAAATTTATTTTTTTTATTATTTTTTTTTAACTAACATTTTTCAATAAACCACATTAAACAATCAAAGAAGTGTACAAAGAAAGAATCATGATTTAGATCAATTTTCTGGTTTTCAGAACATTGCAACTCAAACAAACTTTATTAAAAAAAATTAAAAAATACTAATATAACTAAAATATAATCAATTTGCTTCAAAATTAAAATAATTTTATATTTTACAAACTTAAATGTTTTATTTATTTATTTATTCTATAAATTATAAATTATTTTTTCTATTAACTTTTCTATTTAGCTTGAAAACACATTGTTTAACCAAAAATTAAGACAGAATGATTCGATATAGCTGATATGATCTGATATATCATCACTACATATGTATAATTAGGTCAAATAAAAAGAAAATGACCATTTTTTAGGCAGTATTATGAATGAAAATTGGAAATATATTCCAATTGATATATTTTCAATTGCAAAGATATATTTTCAAATTCCATAAAATTGTGTAACCTTAATATATTATTATATTTTTTGTCTCTAAGAATATTAAAAATAAGAGCTTCTAAAAAGAATATTTTTTCTGTTTGTTTTCTTTATTTTTAATATTTATATAAAAGAATGCAAAGGAAAACTTTCTGATATTCTTTTTTCGATATTCTGAAATAAATATCTTAGTTATTATATTTTCAGTAAAGTTATATTTCCAATAAAACAAAAACTTAAAAATGCGTTCTGGAAAAATTAATAAAATTCATGCATTCATGCATTCCTAAAAATTAATGGAAATTTAACAAATTTTATCTGTTAAATTTAATAAATTTAACAAAATTTAAGTAAATTTTAAAATTTACAAACCTTTTTAAAAACGTTTTTAGAATTTCTTAAAGTTAAAAAGAATTTAATTAAAAAAGGTTTTTTAATTTTTAAAAATCACTTAAATTAAATTAAATAAATTAACTTCTGTATTTTTTAAAAGTGTATGTTTATTTTGAAAGATTATTTTATTTTTTTTTTTAAATTAATTAAAGCATAAGAAATGTTCGTAAATTCTTTATATTAGAAACTTTAGGTTAAAAAACCGACCTATTTGAATATTATTTTACTTATATTGTACTTTTTTACAAATTTGTATATTTTCCTTTTTTACTTATTATATTGTTTATATTTAAAAAATATTTTATTAATTATTTTCTTTTACTTTTTTCTTTTAATTAAATGTAAATATTTTTAATAATAATAATAATAGTTTATACATATGTACCGTAATAAAGTATAACTGTAATGTTATTATAAAATATTCATGTTATTCTTGCATACTAACAACGTTACGTAATTTTGTTTCACAGACTAAAAAGTGTTAGTATTAACTTCCACAATTTAGGTAGATTTTCCCTGCAAGGTTCGTTAAATACACATTTAACTTACATTTAAATGTAAGAGTGGCATTCAAAGTGACATGGTGGTTTTGATCAGTGTAGGTAAGTATTCATTCCTTTTAGATACAAAATTTAACTTAATTTATTTCGTTTATTTGTTTAATGAACTATTTTACCTTTATTTACTGTTTTTATTAATGTAAATACGTTTAGACGTGTATATATATATATATATATATATATATATATATATATATATATATATATATATATAAAGATTAAGCATCATCAATTGCATATTTATTATACGAATTTTATACAATATACTTATTTTGGTAAGTATATAAGTATATTTATTTACTGTTCATATCCAAGGCTTATTTTAAACCAAATATGTTGATGTTTTTTATGCTGAGTTTTTTATGATTATTATTTTGTTTTATTTATTTATTTTTTGTAGACGTCACCCATTTTACCACGGAGTTCGGTAACATACATTTTTTTTAAATCAGGATATAAAATCAGATTGTTCCGGGACTTATTCCCCGTACTTCAGGTACTGATTCAGGACACCAAAATCAGTAAATAAGATCATATCGATATAAGTCCTATTTTGCTTTGTTTTCCTTCTGGACGCCATTTTGTGATATTCAACAAAAAAAAATTATTTCTCAGGAATAGTTAAACTTAATGTCTTATTTTTCAGAAGGAAAACAAAGCAAAATAGGACTTATGTAGTCTACATGAACCTTTTTGCTCATTTTAGTGACCTGAATCAGTACCTGAAGTTCGGGGAATACGTCCCGGAACACAACATATATAAATAAATTTATTTGTACGGTATTCACTTCCACACGCTAATAAATAATTAATTAATAAACGCATGTATCTTGTAGGAAATCTTTTTTTGGTTCAAAGAACAAACGTCCTGTTTCCTAGAATCGCTTTCTTTGGTCTAAAGGAGAAATTTGTCTGCAATAAAGTGCTTTGTAAGTTTTTTCGAGTATAGTTTGGTGTAAGGCTGCGCCAAATAACTTTAACAAATGATTTTTTTAAATTAAAAATTGTCTAAGAAAAAATTCAATTTTTTTTTTTTTTTTTATGATTCACTTAAAAGTGTCTGAAGTTGTCGTTCAAGTATTAAGCTCTTTAGCCGAAAGAGGGATGAAGTTTGTGCCTTATTTATTTTTTCTAACAAGGGATGAGGATCTACTGAAATGTTACGTAAGATAAAAAAGAGAAAGCAAAATCAAATTTAATGTATATCCTTATAAAATAAATTATTTCAATATGAAATTTCATACTGAAATTATTCCAAAAATTAATAAATTTTATCATTATTTCATTACTAGAACATTTCAGTAACATTCAGGATATTTATCACTATTATTATTGATGAATCGAAAGTGAGAGTCTGAGAGAGACGAAGAGTCCTGTGGAGGATGACTGAATTATAGCAATAAACTCAGTCATTTTCACACAAGACATCGCCGAAGCTTATATACTAGGAATCCAGATGTCATTTAGAAAGATCTCGAAACGAATAATTTAATATTAAATCTATAACGTCGAATCTTTCAAAACAACTTTAAACACGAATACTTTCTAATAACTGTATTCCACCATATTTTTACATTAAATGTCTTTATTAATTAATATCAATCGTCTCAGGATTAATAATAATTATTATTAAAATAAAAAAACTTTTCTTTGATATTTTTTATTTAAAACTGTTTAAACATGCTTAATACAATTAGTAATTTTTTTTAGTGTTTTATTGTAATAATGAATAAAAAATGCAAAGTACAAAAGGTAATTGACATTAACATATGTATCTGAAACATGTCTGTGAAATATTAAGCGTGAAAAATGATTAAAATATACTTTAATAAATCAAGTTAAAATATAGTAAAAAAAATAGAAAAAAAGAAATATAACAAGATCCTTTGTTAAGCGCAAATTAAGTTTAACGAGGGTATCTCATGAAGAAATATATAAGGACTTATCCTCTGGGCTTAAAAATTAATTACCATGATAACTTTAAAAAATTACACATGCGACTCTATGCTTAGCTTAAGCATAAAGTACGAATAATTAACTATTCGTAGAATATCTAGTTATAAGTAGTAAATACTCGCTGCTGCTTAGCACTTAAGTTTTTTTAAATAGTAAAATTTATTAATTACGTCTATGTGGATTCGCAGCTTAATTTGTTGGCATAAATTGATTGATTTATATTCGTCCTTATATGCAGAAATTATTTTTAAAATAATAAAGTTCAATAAATCATTTTTTTAATGTATTTCTCTATAAAAGAAAATGATAATTCTGAACAGTGAAGGGTGACAGCACTTATGTACCTTCTCTGTTTATTTTAGTTAAGTAAACCCTTAAAAATAGTGCCGGTTGTTTCCTTTTCGTTCTTTTTTTAAAAAAATAAAATAATTATAAAAAAAAAATATTTCAAATTGTTTCGTATAAAATTAAATAGATATTATATCAAGCTGGACAAGAATAAATGTGTAGTCCAATTATCTTATTTAAAGAAGAAATACAAATTAATAATATAACATATTTATTCATTTATCTATTAAATTAAATAATAAAATTATCATATAAAGTTTCATGTTTGCGGTGTTAATTAAAGAACAGAGATTTCTTAAGGGTTTTCCCCTGAAAAATCGAATAAAATAGGTGTCAGAACTGTATCTGTAGTAGTTTTTGAGAAATCTGGATTGAAATACAAAAAAATTGGAATAGACCCCAATTTTTTAATTCAATAAAATTTTTTTTTTTGTTTTATGTTTTGACGTACAACAAACTTTGTTAAATGTTAAATGTATGTTAACTGCCGCACAATTTCATCATACTAAAATGTCACTTGAATTTTTGAATGGAATCGTAAGCTGCATTCCATCAGGAATGAATGAATAATTAATGGAACCTATTAATATAGTGTTATAATAAAAGTTACAAAGCAGTATTCAAAAAATTTTTTATTAGTTAACTCAATCTAAAATACAAATTTGTAATGCCAGTTGCTTTATTCATGTTAATTAAGTTATTAACCATGTATTTGGGTACGTAACGATTACTAACTGCTGTCCTATTAGTAACATGTCTAGAACAAAAATTGTTATACTGGTTCCAAGAAATACCTGAAAGGCTCAATCTTGTATACCTCATGTTGTAATAACAATTTTCGAGGGTGGAGATAACAATAACAGAAACATGATAAAGTTGAGTAAAGCGTCTAGTGATTGGATTGAATCTCGTGGGAAGATAATCTATCAGCTACTTCAAAAATAGATAAAGAAAATACAATTTGTGAAAAATAACGTTTCAGAAAAATAGATTTACAATCATTGAACATCAAATAAATGATTAGAGAACAAATGTTTGTTCGTGACGTTGCATGTTATATAGGTTTTATATCGCTGATTAGTAGTGTTTGAACCTATTAAAATTCTCTAGAATAATTTAGTTTCTACAAATTATAAATAGAAAACAATTCATACAAAGTTTAAATTAACGTCCATCATCGGCCGAAATGATTACTTTTTCATTTCAATAAAATTATGTTACACTTTTTTTCATTTCAATAAAATTATGTTGTAATGGAAAAAGTACACTTTTTACGAGAAAGGGAGAGAGTTCGAAAAAGAGCAAGAAGAAACAAAGAAAGTATTTATTTTTTTTATATTTCTAATACTATTTCTAGAAACGTTTTTTATAGGCTAACTTAATTTCTTTTTAGTTTTTTTTTTTATAGTTGGTGTAGATTATGATATATCTCAATAAAATAAATATTGTAACCTTATAAACAGTAAAAATTGCGTAATCATAATATATTAATAAAATTAGTTGGATTTGTTTTTTACCTTTCCTAATGAGTTTCAAATTAAATGAATTGCACCGTATCGGTAAAAAAAATCCAGCATTGTATCTTTTATGAATTAAAGTAAACAATTTCATTTAAAATAATAATACGCCTTTAAAAATAGTAATCATTTATATATATAAGAAATATATATATGTTGTCGCCGAATGGCTTCGACGGCTTGTGGTACTTACTAAGCTCATGGTGGCCCTGAAAAGGACCGTTTTTTGAGTTAGCTCTGAGAAGAGCTGTTGGGTCCGGAAGCTGGTTTCCGGCGAGGTCGGGGAATTGCGGCTCGTCCATTGGAGTTCGACCGGGCTTTCCTTCAGCGGCAGTTGGGTCCCCACTATAGCGTGGCAGTGGCGGGTCGACGTCGGTCGCCCTTCGCCGGCGCGGCGGAGGCGGTTCTCCCTAAACGATCCCACGCTGGGCCGGCTCCTGCGGCTGAGTCCGCCGGCCAGGGCGATTGAAGCCTGGCGAGCTGGAGCTGGAGCGGGAAGGTAGCGTCCGCATCCAGCGACTCCCACGGCGGGCCGGCCAGGCTTGCTGCTCCGGCGGGGATGTAGGCATCCGCCGGGAAGTCCTACGTTGAGCCGGCCAGGGAACTTCTTCTGTCTTCTTCCATCTTCTTTTTCTTTTTCTTCTTCTTGGTCTTCTACAGGTGGTGACAATTCACTCTCATGCACGCTCTTTTATTGGAGCCTGTGAGTGGAGGGGCTGCACCGCCGTAGTGGTGGGAGAACTGCGCGGTCATATGCGCGGTGCGAATGATGCTTGTATCCGCGCGTCCATATACTGTGCGCTCCTCTCACATCGTTGGTACCGTTATCGCCCGCCGATATTAAATTAGACATATATGCGGTAACAATGTATAAGAAATTTATATATATATATATATATATATATATATATATATACACGAGTATATATAAAAATGAATGTTTGTTTGTTTATCCCGTATGCGTACCTATACCATTCATCCAACTGCGTTGAAACTTTCGTAAGTTATTGTGCGCACGCCCTCGATGGTTTCTGAATTAGTTCGGACCGGCTACGTGGCGCTGGGATCGAGATATTTAAAAAAATTGTATTTATAGTCGGATTTGTCTCATATTCGAATATGTATTAGTTACATGAAAAGAGATATTTATGCAAAAACTGGACCCGCTAGTGGCGCTAGGATGCAAATATTTCGGAAAATTGTATTTATGATACGATTTGGCTCATATTCAGAATATATATTAGTTACATGAAAAGAAATATTTTTACCAAAAATGTAAAAAAGGAAAAAGGGAAAATAATGAGAGGGAAGAAGGAAAGGAGGAAGAGGAAAAAAGGTAAAGATTGAATTTTGTGATGTTCAGTTTTTTCAAACTTTCATTTGTGTTCGTTTAATCTATATATATACTCAAATCTAGCAAAAGCGAAGCACTGCCGGGTCAGATAGTAAATAAATAAAAATACCCTTTTCATATTTTTTAATCTAATTCAAATTTTCAAACGTTTTCCAATTACTGTTCTATTTTCATCTAATACCATTTCAATTAGGAAGATACATGAATAGTTATTTATTTTACTGCTATTTTTTATTTTTTTTATTTAAAAATCGTTTTACCGTTTTGTTAATTAAACATTATAGTTTATATTGTTTGCAAAGGATATAAAAAAGTATCGATCCTTACGAACAGCAATGTTGTCAGATTTATTGTTGTAATGTGCAATTACAGACTCGTGAACGAAATGAATGACATAGAGGAGGAGGATAATTCGTACACTTTACTCTGAAATCGCTCCTCATTCTAGCATATACGGCGGCATGAACGCATACACGCATTATTATATCTAAAGGTAGCATTGTAAAGCATTGTAAATTCGTGGATTATTATTTATTTTACCACCTGAGCAATTGGTGCAATCTGGGAAAAGAGACAGAGGACATCGTAGAAGTGAGAAAAGGAATAACTTAAATCTGTCCGCAACAGCGGTTTTACATATATTTATATATACAGCGGTATTTAAATATAGAGGTTTGTAAATAAAGTAATGAGACTAGTTTTTTATTGGCAGATAAAGTGGCAACGCTGTTATTAGTAAACATATACTTATATGAACAGCTGATTTATATTACGTACGAGTAATATATATATATATATATATATATATATCGAATTAATATTTTTATTTTATTATTGCCACGTAAGACGTAAACAAACCTTTCGTGAAACGAGTTTTTGTTGTGCGTTACAAAATGAGTGATACTAATTATGAGCAACGTTGTGCAATCAAGTTTTGAGTTAAACTCGGTGAGAATGCTACTGAAACCTTTTCAAAATTGAAAAGGCCGAATGGAAATGACCCTCTATCACGAACTCAAGGTTTTAGACGGTTTAAAACATTTTCAGATGGCTGGAAATCAATTACGTCCCAAAAAAGCAAAAATGAGAAAATCAAAACCATGCTAATTTGTTTCTTCGACAGTAATGGCATTGTCCATAAGGAGTTTTTGCCTACAGGACAGACTGTAAATCAATATGTTTACCAAGAAATTATTGAAAGACTGAAGAAAAGAGTTGTCCGCGTGAGACTAGCCGTCAAAGACAACTGGATGCTGCATCTTGTCACACTGCACTCTCAATTAATGAGTTTTTGGCAAAGAAAAAAATTTCTGTAGTTCTTCGACCACCTTATTCACCTGGCTTGAGTATCTGCGACCTTTTCCTGTTCCCGACTTTAAAAAAAACACCTCATAGGATAACATTTTGGAACAGTAGAAAACAGAAGAAAAAAAATGTGACCGACCATCTGAAGGATATTCCAGTTTCCGAGTTCCAACACTGCTATGAAAAGCGGGAAAACCATTTGAAGCGTTGCGTGGCTTCCCAAGGAAACTATTTCGAAGGTGATAGAGTCTATGTATAATTGTATTGTAAATAAAAAAATATATATATTGTAATAAATATATATTGGATTGTAATTGTAATATATACATACACGCTAATCGCCGGCCGGTTGACCCTACAGATGCATCTCTTTGCTTTAAAGTAATAATAGGGATACTTACGGATAATAGACTCACTGCATGCATCTTCACCAAACTTCCTTTTAAAATCACGCTGCACAGTGATAACAGATGGAACAGGCCGGAACGGAAGGATAGGAGAAGATTTATATATCTCCTACTAATCACAGACCCTTTTATAAAAATCCCTTGCTGTTTTATCATTTTTTTAACGGGCGGGTAATTATTTTTTTGACTGTTATATTTTAATTTATTTATGGATGGAGTTATGTATTGTGTTCCAATCCTTTAGTCCAGATTGAAAGATTTACCGTGGCAAACCTTGGGAGACTAGTCGCTAAGTGCTTCGTTCTCCCGACGTGTTTCCCTTTCAGACCGTCTCCTGAAGTCCTATCCGTTCTAACGCCTTCCGGCCTTGCAGGAATGCGCCTCTTGAGGACCCTAGTTGTTGGAGGATGCAATGCACTCCCCTGCATGTAGGAGGGAGTCGCATGTGCTGGCAGTAACATAATTGAAAGAGTTAGGAAAGGAGAATGGTTGGTTGGCGAAACAAAACTGGAAGCTTTTCTTCACTCGCGCTGTCTTCATCATTACGCCTCGGCCGGATTCAGGCTGGGACGGGTTCAATCCGTAGTAGTCCATCCATTTTCGGTCTTCTTACTTGTTTGGCCTGCCTTTCCGTAAAACCGGTTGTACTGGTAGTCGTGGAAATCCAGCACACAAAAAAAACCTTCCTGTTGTCGTTTGCAGCCATTTTCTCTCCTTTCGCCCTAGCGACGAAATTAATAACTACATGACAGCTGTACCAACCACTGAAAAGTTTGAGTTTCCTTTATACTGATGATACTTTCATGTATCTGAGTGTTATTAAACGTTAGTTATTCAAATTTACAGTAGGAAAGATTATTTGTTATAACCCTGATATATTAAAAGGTTTATTAATTGTTAATTTTTAAAATAATGATTAGATATGCACCGTAGCCAGTACTATTCAAGCTTCATGAAGCTATTTATGAGTTAGAAACAGTTTCAAAACCGAACGTTTTTATTATTACAAAAGATGCTTCTGAAAAAAAAAATTGAATATAATAATAATAATAATTAATGAACTGAGGTAATATTACAATGTTCTTGTATGAGTAACCTTCGTGGTCAAATTTATAAGAGTTAAATACTATTATTTCTGGTACTAATAATACCAAGGTCATAAGTTTGAATCCGCTGAAGACTGTTGAAATATTTTATCAATGGATGACTCTCCACTCCGCTTGACGGTGATTGGTATTAATCTTAATTTATAGTGGAGTTATAGGCGATTGAGCATTCTGGGTAGTCGGATCACCCTTTTGCGTAACGATGGTTTTGAAATGAAGTGGCTCTACGTGTCTCATACCCTTATATATCCTTTATGAGATAGAGCTTTCCAAGTTACAGAAAATCTATGACATTTATAATCATTTATTTATATTCTAAAGTAATAACTAAACTACATTCTTATACCATTTACGCCTAAGGGTAATTATATCTCTAATAAAATAAATTAACCGTTACATATTTACATACGTACGAGTATGTAAATTATGATCAAATATTCAGTTTTATATACATGTATATATATTAAAAATAAATTGATTCAAACACTTCGTTTTGTTTTAGAATTTTTCTACATAACTCAATTATTTTAATGGAAAATTGATGTTTTTATCATAACCGTATTTCGAAATATCTATCCAATTTATCTCAGTTTAATTTAATTATCATATGTTTTTTATAATCTAATTTTCTCTTTAAAAAAAAACAATCTGGTAGAGTTGTATAACTGTCTCGGCTAGGTCGCAAAACTCTAGCTGTCTAACGAGGGCTTCGCTTTTAATTTGATTACTACTTAGAAAAATAATTAAATAAAACATTAAAAGATGTGAGAATACAAATAAATAAATATGTGCCTAACAAGAGAATAGTGGAACAGTATAAAATATCTTCCATTTATGTTTGGAGCTAATGTTAACAAATTTTTTAGTGTTTGGGTGACCTTGAACTCGCTACTATTCTGAGTGCTGCATAGGCCATTTTTTTTAAATATTATTAACATAAAAAACGACATATAATATTAACGTTTTATTTGTTAGTTACATTTAATTTTTATATCATCACTGAACCGTATTGGAAAATACGGTCTATCTCCCATTCGATTTAGTGGTGAAAGTTCGGGCAGCCACGTGGAGATTGCGAAGAGGTCAGGAGGCCGAGGTATTTGGAATGCGGTTTCGAGCCGGGTCAGTACCGGATCGAAACGGTGATCACAATACACCGGATCTAAATATCGTTCAGTTGCCTATCTCCCGCCTGTGGAAGAGGCTGCAAAACCTCGCGAAGAAAGCATGGCAGCTGGAATGGGACACTAATACTAAGAGAAGATACTTGTATAAGATTATATAGGATCTGAGGGGGTGGTAAGCCTCGAGCTAGTTTTTAAGGGCAACGGGTGCCCGGGTGCTAACCAACCACGTTAATTTAAACCTATATCTGTTTCGGTTCCGCCTGGTAGCTGATCAACTATGCGTCTGCGGGGAGGTCCAGTCAAATGAACACCTGATGTTTGACTGCCCTGCTCTTGGGGGGACCAGAGACCGGGCCTTACTGGAACTTAGAGGTCAAGGGGAAAATTGGTCACTCACATCGCCGAAATCAATGTGGCGAGAGCCGCATTGTCGGACCGTGTGGGAGTCCCTTCATGCGGTTGGTTTGTTCAACCGACAGCAGTAGTTTTCCTAAGAGAAAAGACTCCTACACCACACTGCTGTGTGAAGCTAACCTAGAGATATATATGGCTAATCAACAGCCAGTTAAGGCTCCAAGAGCTTTAATATGTTGGACCGGTACTTGCTGGCATTCAGCGATTTAGGTGTGCAGCGAATTCCTGTCTACATGAAATAAATTTCTATTTATGGATATCATATATATGTTTAGTAGTTGACGGGGTGCGCCTACCCATTTTAGCCAATATATGACAAGTGAGCAGTTAGGACACATAAGTTAGTGGTGAATGGCACCGCGCTTAGTCCGCTCACGCTTTTAGGTAAACTCTTTAGTGCTATTTAGGATACTGGTCGCTAAGCTGTTCGAGGCTCAGTAGCCGTTTGTGGCACAGACATTCGGTCTTATGCTTTAGGGCGACCGAATGGAGTGGTGGCGGGAGAAATACCAAGCAAACCAACAATCTACATCATTACTGACACCTGTTTGTTTCCAGAGATAAATATAAACAGTCTTTCTGCTACGGTAGGAATAATAATGATAATGGATTTACAAATCTATTAACTTGCGCTGATACGGTTTGATTATATCAGTTCAAACATAAATGAAGCAAGTTGTAGCTTAATCCCCAAGAAGGATCAGGTAAGCTGTCTGTATATTTTTACATTATGGGATTGTGTTCCTGATTGTTGATTACGTAATCTTAAAACTATAGTGTATGTGATATCTGGAGGCGCGTCAGTAGTGCGCTATTGCATCCCCTCCACTGCTCTTAATACTAGCGATCTTAATACTGCTCGTATCACAGCGATCTCCCACACCGGCAGCCAAAATAATGAATTCAGAGTCACATCCATTAATATGCAATGACTTGCACCGTATCCAATTATGACGTCACTTTCGTACTAATGAAATATGTTCTGGTAATTTGTTATTAGAAATAAAATTATTTGTGCCTAATTTTTTGTTCAAAATGTATATGAAATAGGCTTATATACAGATGGTAAATCAATTAATATTTCCAGTATTACTTTTTTTTAGGAAATTATTATTTTAAAAAATTATTATATAAATAATCATACTTAATCATATCTTTAGTGATTCTTTTACAGTGAAATCCATTGATATCGAAGTAAAAACTAACATGGATAAAATTATTTTTCTAAATTCTAAATTTCATGAATCATACTTATTTTGTGTTACAAGACAATGTTCTAAAATTGTCTTTAACTTTTAATGGGTTGAAAGTGAAAAATTTTGATTTTCATATGAGGGTATAATAACTAATTTTTTTGCTCAATATTCAACCTCTTCAGGAGTTTTTGAGGGTTCAGGGGAAGAGGGGAAAATCTTAAGTATAAATTTATCCAATGATGACAACCCCACGAAAACAAAAAGCTAATGTTAATAAACATACTTATAGTAACAAGAAAAATAATAGTATTTTTCTCATGTCAAAAGCACTATCATTACTGGCTTTTACAACTTGTCCAATTTATTGACCGATGTGGCAAACACAGTTCTTATGCCATGACTTATCACATAAACACATTTATATAAACGTACTAATGAGAACAGCATTAACCAGTGATAAACAGCATATGATTGAAACCATAGCCAAAGAAAAATTGTTAATCGTAAAAATATAGTAATAAGAAATAGTACCGGAAAAAAATATGAGAATGAAGTATCTTCAATGACGAAGGTCCCAAGTACCTGAATCATTTTCAATCGTTTAATGTGATTACCATTGTCTAGCAGATTCAAAGCAAGGGGATTTACAGGTCTATTTAGTCTAACCATTTATTTAGAACTGAAATGGTCAATCTCATCCCGAACATACGGGATCCCAGGTATTCATGAATTTTGGAATTCCTGACGAACCAACAAATATTTTTTCTTGTAAATACCTTTTATCCTATACGTCAATAGTCAATAGTTCAATATATAAGTCAATAGTTTAGAGGGAAACGATGTAGGACATTCAAGATGTCCGGACAAAGCCTACAGACAGAGCGTACTTACAGATACTATCTGTTGATAGTAAAATTACAAATAATATAAGCGCACATACAGGATGTAGTGTTAAAATTCCGATAGAAAATATTAAAAACGGTGAAGGCGTGTTATGTTATAACAATATCAATAGAGTTGTGATACAACCGTGCACAGTCAAGGTTAAGGACGGCGAAGCCAGCTGTTCAGGAACTAATTCCACGTCTGAAAACAAAAAATTAAATTTTAAAAACCATTTTATGTTAAACCAGTACCTGAATTCAATGGTACTCAATTATCAAATGTTAATGAAGATAGTATAAAAACAAATTTTAGTTTAAAATTGTCATAATTTAATGATAATGATAAAGATATTAAGAATAAGGAGCGTGATCTGCCAAATATTATTGATTGTAGTGTAGGAAGTAATGATACAAATAATAAGTATTGTGTAAATAGTGAATGTAGATTGTCAAATAATTATGATTATAAAAATAAAAATGTTATAAGTAGCAAGTCGTCGAAAAACAAGAAAAATGCAAAAATAATAAAGGTACCACTAGTAAAAAAGGGAGAACCCACCGGGTTGGTGTAGTGGTGAATGCATCTTCCCAAATCAGCTGATTTGAAAGTCGAGAGTTCCAGCGCTCAAGTCCTAGGAAAGTCAGTTATTTTTACACGGATTTGAATATTAGATCGTGGATACCGGTGTTCTTTGGTGTTTGGGTTCAATTAACCACACATCACAGGAATGGTCGAACTGAGACTGAACAAGACTACACTCATACATATCATCCTCATTCATCCTCTGAAGTATTATCTGAACGGTAATTACCGGAGGCTAAACAGGAAAAGGAAAGAGTAGAAAAGGGAGAGGTAAAAAGGACAAGAAAAATAAAGATGATATTATCAAATATGTTAGTAATAAATGCAATAACTGTAATCTAATTTGTGAGTTGAAAAAAGATGCAGTGGTGGTTCGTAGCTAAAAGTAGGGGGGGTGCTGCTCCAGAAAATTTTTTCTAGGGCTCTTAAAGGCCATGGTTAAAGTTTTCTGTAAAATAAAAGAATCGAAAAAACATGAATCAAATAGAATAGCTGGAAGCAGGATAATAATCTAATTCTACACTTTATCATATTCAAGAACATAGTACACTGTTTTTAAACGCATTATGCTTAACCGCATTCGGTTTAACGGAATAAATAATAAAATGTCAATTGGGATAATATTTTTTAGTATTATTAGGTAATAACTTAATAGAATGTCCTCTTAAGAACACTATAGTCCAATGATGCTTAATTTAAATTTCTATGTACACAAAAATAAATAAATAATTAGTTTTTACTGATTACCTTCTCTTTCGCCCTTCCAGCGTGTTTTTCGACAGATTTGGCAATCAAATAGCGCTTGCTTCCCGCCATTTTCTAATCACTACTGAAAAAACAACTAAACCAGTTTCATATTCCTTCCACCGACTAAACTAGAAAAGGGAACGAACAAGGAACGTTCCATACACAGGCAGAGTAAAAAAAAAACTACCTTCACCAGCACGCCAGGATCGACATTGCAAGAGCGACGTGCTCTCTCTCCTTCGCAGCCTCGCGTACAGTTTCCTACGTGCGCATGCGCACAACAGCTAAACACCACGCCGCTGGAACTGTGAAGCGCATAGTTCCATACAAAGATTTTTGTATATTTTTTATAAACTGGGGGATGGCTACTAACATTAAACTTTAGGATCGATTATATATTGTACAAGTATAAAGAAAGAATTAAAGAAAAAATGACTCATTATATTAAATGTTATCGATAATATCAAGTGGAAATAGGGGTGCTACAGTTCCACAATGCCTATACGCGAGCCACGACTGGAAACATGTATTATAGGTATTAGGTCCACAATAATAACATTATTATGAAGATGTTTAGAATTATTAATGTACTGATTTTGATATGTTTAGAATTTTAAGTTAATATTGAATGCATATTTACTATGAAGAAATATTGCTAATTATTTAGTTTAGTTGATAAGAATTATTAATTATTTATTATGTTTAGACTCAAGGACTTTAAATTTTTAAAAGTACTGTCGACAGCTGCACACAGCTCCTGGTGGCTCACTCAGCTCCATCCACGCTAAACCAAAGCTTCAGTTTACGCTGGCTCTGACTTGAGTGGTCAGTCTAGTACCATCCTTCAGAACCCACCGGGTTGGTCTAGTGGTGAACGCGTCTTCTCAAATCAACTGATTTGAAAGTCGAGAGTTCCAGCCCTCAAGTCCTAGTAAAGTCAGTTATTTTTACACGGATTTGAATACTAGATCGTGGATACCGGTGTTCTTTGGTGGTTGGGTTTCAATTAACCACACATCTCAGGAATGATCAAACTGAGGCTGTACACTATGAAGACTACACTTCATTTACACTCACACATATCATCCTCATTCATCCTCTGAAGTATTGTCTGAACGGTAATTACTGGAGGCTAAACGGGAAAAAGAAAGAAGAAAAAAATACCATTCTTCAGAGACTCAACACGTATTTAATAGTCATATATAATTAATTAATTTATAACAATGTTACAAATATGAAGCATAAGTTTGAATATTATAATAAAGTTAATTTGGAATATAATCTAATCAAGAACTTTTATTTACGAATATTTCAATGAACCAGCAAAGAATAGAATATTTATAATAGTTTAGACCCAACCGAGGTATTAAACCAAGGCGTCAATTTATCGACTAAGCTATAAGGATATTAATCATAGAAGCTACAATACTCAAGAATATTAATCAGAACATATGTACAAAAATAATATAAAAATCAAAATATTCTACAAAACTGTCGGATAATAATCTATTAGCTAGTTTTAGCCTTTGTTCCTTTTGAAAGTCATTTAGCGTTGATTTTTGGATTTAATAACTATCACACCTGACAGAGCATGACAGCTTAATTTTTGCGATTGAGGAGGGTTTAATGTAACATTAAATATTCAATTGATGAAATATATGGTGATTTATGCCGTCGATTCGAATGAACTTTTGTCAGGAAAGATGCATCCAAAATCTTCTACGGCACATATTTGGAATAGCTCCATCAAAATTTAAATTTTGAACTTACATTCCCACATCAAGCAATTTTAAAACTGAGATTCTATGTTAGGATTATTGCTGTTATTATAATCATAAATAATAAAACTATGACACATTTGAAATTTCCCTTTTGGTGACACACTTTGGGAAAACTTGTCTATTGATTTTATTCCTTATAGACAATACAACTTTTGTAAAAAAAAGAATTGGAGAACAGATAAAACACGAAATCTTTTTAATGTATAAGGTTTGGTAATTAAATATTTAAATTTCTAAAATGTTTGTATATCTTTGAAGAGTAAACATATAAGGTAGCTGCACATCCTGGGAGAAAATGGATTTCTCACACCCATACAAACAGGCACACTTCAACATCACATCGTGCGATCCATAAATAGTATATGAGTACTTCATTTATAAATGATGTACTCATATATAAATCATTTGTATTCATCATTTAGTAAAACAATAATAATCGCATAGCTTCTCATTCATTCTGAGTTTATTAAAAAGAATACTAAAACAGTGTTAGTGAGTAACATTAATTCTACACATAAAAAAGAAAACGTTTTAATAATACGTATTTTGTTCAATATGATACTACAATGTTCATCGGAAAAATGATAAAACTTAGAAGAAAATGTGATTTTATTATAAAATATAAATAATTTTCTGATAGAAAAGTAGAAAAATGAAATGAACCGTTCCAATTAATTTCTCTTTATTTTAGAAGTAAAGAAGTAAATAAAATCAAAAGCAATTAAATTAATTTGAACTAATTAGTTAACGTCTCTAACTTCCCCAATATAAAGAACTAAATTCGGAATATTTGTCTTATTTTACCACAAAGGCTTAGATTTAAATTCTAATTTAAATCTTAGCCTTCTAAAATGCAGATCATTCTTCTTTCTTAGACTCACTAAAAAGAAATTTCGTTTAATGTTTCAATGAAAATAGGTAATGCTATCTGATTCAGACATCGCTTATAATACCGATTATTTTTTATCATTTACACATTCATCCTCAATATATTTAAAATAGTTTTACTATAAAAATTTGAATAAGTCTTCATTCCAACAGTTCATGCTAAGGAATAAAGGAATGTTAGTAAGTCATTAATTTTGAAAGCTGTCTAGTACGATAGACGTTTACTTGATTTGTGTTCACTTACTCGTATCTTACATATGGAAAACAAGATGTCCTTACTGACTGATAACCAATGCCCAGCAAACACTACTGAAGATAAATTGATGAATATTAGGTATACAAGTTTTTCTTATGGTTCAAGTGCACACTAAAAAAGGAGTTTCTGAAATTTCGAGTTTAAAAGGCTAAAATGGGTGACATTAATTTTTAATTTTTTTTTATTAAGTTCTGGGTTGAAACTTGATTTTTGGTGTATGTTATCTTCATGTAAATAACTAAAAATCAATTTCTATTTTTTTTAAATTCTACCTTAAAAGGGTTGAAAAAAGGTAAACAATTTTGGAAGAATGATTACAAATTTTCCGACTTTACTAAACAAGATATTCGTTCTATTTGAACTTGAAAATAATTTTCAAAAAAAAAATCTAAATAATTTTAAATCTAAACATTTAAAAACTATTTTCAGGATTTTTTTCAATTTTAATTTTTTAAAAGCTTTTATTTAACTCGCTTTAGGAATAATCAAATCTTGCAACTGCTATATTTTTTTATCTATCGTATGAAAATCAATGAAATTTGATACACGTATGTAACTTCGATGACAATACAGCACTACGGTGTCGGAATTTGATATTACCCACCCCCACGCCACCACGCGCTACCCCTACGCTAAATTCATGCATTTAGTTGAAAATTTTCATTTCTCATGAACTATCGAATGAAAATGATTGAAATTTGATACACGTATGTAACTTCGATGTGTAAAAATAAATGTTTTAACTTTTTTTTTAGCCTTAAAAAAATACAGAAATATATTTGATTACATATAAAAAATTATTTTTTAAAAAAGCGTTTATTTAACTAATATTAATATTAACATTAATAAAAAAAGGAAACAAATTAGAAAAACCCTGTAAAAAGTAAAAAATAAGAATTAAATCAAATTGAGAATTTTAAACAAAAAAATATAATATATTAACAAATATAAAAATGTACTGAAAAGTAAAAAATAAATTATATAAATATCTAATAAATAACCGATAAATAAACGTAATAATTATTAGATTTTAAAATTAAAAGTAATGAAAATATTTAGTTAAATAAAATCGTGGCGCAGTTCTTATAATTTATTTAAAACAACACAACATTTATTTTTATAACAATTAATCTTCATTTTCATTCTATTAATGTTAATATTAATATTAGTTAAATAAAAGATTTTTTTTTAAATAATTTTTTATATGTAATCAAATATATTTTTGTAATTTTTTTTTTTTTTTTTGTATTTTTTAAGGGGTACGACGATGTACATCGCGGCGGCTCAACCAATATAGTCGCTGCCAATGTTAGTGTATGTGCAACGCGACTGGCTCCAGCATCCTACAGTTACTTGGCAAAAATAAAAAAAATTAAATAAAAGTGAGAAACGAAGACGGTCACCTGCTAATGGTATTAGATAGAATATCAACCCGGGTGGTTAGAAGCCCGCCTAGATGCTTACCTCGCCAACATAACCGTTTTGGCATCGAGCCCCGGTTATCTGCGATATTGCAGTTAGGATAAGAATGGATGTGAGAAGAACTGTGACGGAGCTGCGGTGTGGGAGAGTGTAGGCATTGACCTCGGTTCCGAAAGCGGACAACAGCATTGAGAGATAGGGTATGTTATCATTAGAGGCTTATTAAATTTGTGAAACTGATTATAGTGTCTCATAAACTAGATTCAAGTCTAATTATACCTCGGCAGTTGTAGATCTTGACTTGATACAATTACAAGTACTGATGTAATATAGTAATCTAAAACTCAACTGAACAAAATAATCCGATAAATGTGTATTTAAATTTTACTAAAAATAAGTAGCCTATATTTTTACACGGATTTGAACCTAGATCATGCAAGATAATAAATGTGATCTAGTTATGTATCAGTGACAATAATAGTAACGTTTCACCAATGGGATGGTCTTACCTATACCACAATCGAGTTCGTTAAAATTTTAAAGAAAAGATGTTATTTTTATTATGATATTTAACGGATGTATTTTTAAGATACCTAATTTATTTGCTTTACTTTCTTTTTTATGCAGTTTTAAATAAATAAAAATTAAAAAATATATATATATGAAATATCGATCGTAGTGTTAGTAGCATCCTCTGGTAGCTCAGTTGGTAGAGCGGTGGACTGTAGTGTGGTTATAACCTTGAAGAGATCCATAGGTCGCTGGTTCAAATCCGGCCCGGAGGAATCATTTTACTTGTTTTATAAAATCATATTCTAATTTTATATAATTAATTTTTTTTCTTATAAATTTTATCGTACATTCAATAGAAAAATTTTAAGTTAATTGAAAAACCGACTTATTACTATTAAATAAAGAAGTAGAGTAAGTATTTTTTTAAAAATTAAAGACTATTTTCTTTTCATTTTTTTTAAAGAAATCTTATGTTACTATAAAGAAGTTAATTTCAATTTTTCAACGCTTTATCTTGATTCTTCTTTATTATTTCAGATTAAGGTTTTTTTTGTCTTCAGTCATTTGACTGGTTTGATGCAGCTCTCCAAGATTCCTTATCTAGTGCTAGTCGTTTCATTTCAGTATACCCTCTACATCCTACATCCCTAACAATTTGTTTTACATATTCCAAACGTGGCCTGCTTACACAATTTTTTCCTTCTACCTGTCCTTCCAATATTAAAGCGACTATTCCAGGATGCCTTAGTATGTGGCCTATAAGTCTGTCTCTCCTTTTAACTATATTTTTCCAAATGCTTCTTTCTTCATCTATTTGTCGCAATACCTCTTCATTTGTTATTAAGGTTAAGATTAAGATGATTAAGGTTATTCATTAAGATTAAGGTTATTTTTACTAAATTTGTTGTCTATAGTTTTTTGTAAACAGTTTCTCCAGTAAAACTACTAAGTTCAGCTTATCTTAAATTAAATTTTTTTCTATGTGATAAGCTTCCAAACGAATTAGATAAATATATATATATTAAATGAATATGTATTTGTTAAATAAGTTTCTAATAGCTAAAAGTAATCCAACTGATTTAAAGCTATTTTTTGTTCGTCAGCAACGATTAG
This sequence comes from Lycorma delicatula, assembly GCF_047948215.1. Lineage (NCBI taxonomy): Eukaryota > Metazoa > Arthropoda > Insecta > Hemiptera > Fulgoridae > Lycorma > Lycorma delicatula. Next base: position 20,939,858 of record NC_134459.1, read on the forward strand.
TTCTGGTTAGTCTTAGAATAATGATAATCTAAATATTTTTATAAGAAACTTCAAGAAAATTGCTTTGAAAATTATAACTGAATCCCTAAGTACATTTTATTTTAAATAAATTAAAAAAAAAAATCCTGTAAATTTATTTTATATAAATAAATGCTTATAAAATTAAGAAAAACAATAATTAAAAATCCCAAATTTCATTAAGCCTTAACTCACGCTCGTTAGTGATTTCATTACATCGTTTCTTTACCTTACTTTTCTTATTTTTATCATGACTAAACGTCTTGCCTTTTTAGTTCTTATGAACTGCTATTTTCATACGGGCAAAGTTCAGCCTACTTATATTTTGAATAAAAATAAAACAAGAAAGTTTTAAATACATATATATATATATATATATATATATATATAAAACTGAGTTCAAAAAATGGACTAAAAGTTACTAATAATAATAATAATAATACTGGTTAAACACGATTTTAATGTGAGCAAAATAACTCAGAGGGAACAATAACTGCTGAAGGTCAACCTCTGTTTTCTTCAAACCCTTATAATCCTTTAACAATGCCCACATGAATACTCCATTAAAATCGTTTTAGGAACATTATAAACAATACCAAGGTATTTCTAAATTTGTATTTGTTTATTTAAAATTAACTGCTATGCAATCAACTAATAGTTCTTATATTTAATCATAAAAATTGAAGCACGTATTTAATTATGCCACTTTTTCAGTCCTTTAAATTTTAAATTTTGAAATTACAATCAAATTTATAAGGAGATTAAAATAAATTTCGGTGACGTAAGCACAAATTCTGTCAGAAATGTAAAAGGGTAAGTCCACAAATGATTTGTACTTTTGAGCATATTCAAATCGGGATGAACAAGGAAAATAAAAACTGATAAAAATTTGGCAACTTTGAAAATATACTTTGTGATAAAATTATTCATTAATTTGCCATAATAGTTCCTTAAATTAACAATATAATTTTTTTCAGAATCCATATTTTACCTCGCAGCCATTTTGGGTTCACACATCGTACCAACCTTTTATTTATATAATTTTTCTTGTCTTAAAAAGATCTTTAAAATTATTTATCACACAAAGGGTGTTACCAATCAAAATATTTGAATAACAAACCCTGGGCCGACCCTCCCAAAGAAGGGGTTGAAATTCTATTTTTCATCAAAAGATAAAGTAATTGACCGATACCTTATCCTAAAAGCTGCCGTATTCTATTTGTAACAGTTTTAAAGTTGTTGAGGGGTTTCCATACTTTTGAGTCATTCTGTACATAAGAGCATCCCCGCGCGACTGCACCCGTGCTACTTACTTACTTATGGTTCCCATCGCGGTCAATTTTTTTTTTTTTTTTTTTTTTTTTGTTAAATAATCGGAAGCAGATCCTGCCAGCCACGTCGCACGTACAATAACAGTACCAGGGGCTGTGTTATTGAGCCACCACATCCCTTTTTCGATTAAAAAATGGAATTTAAAAAAACTCGAAAATGGTTTTAAATATTTGTCTGAACAGTATCTGTAAGCCTTTTCTTTCTTTTTCCTGTTTAGCCTCTTGTAACTACCGTTTAGATAATACTTCAGAGGATGAATGAGGATGATATGTATGAGTGTGAATATATGTATGTAGTCAGTCTTGTACATTCTCAGTTCGACCATACCTGAGATGTGTGGTTAATTGAAACCCAACCACTAAAGAACACCGGTATCCACGATCTAGTATTCAAGTCCGTGTAAAAATAGCTGGCTTTACTAGGACTTGAGCGCTGTAACTCTCGACTTCCAAATCAGCTGATTTGGGAAGACGCGTTAACCACTAGAACAACCCGGTGGGTTTAGTATCTGTAAGCCTAAATTTACTGAATATTACTTTTAGTGTAGTCGGGAATGCGGAAAAATATGCAATCATTTTTCAAAATCTTTTTACATTTTTTCACCCTATCAAGGTGGAATTCCGAAAAATCTATAATTTTTTTTTTACCTATTCACATGATGATTACAGTTCCCCAGAATCAAGTTGATATTTTCAACTGTTAGCGAGAAATTAAAAAAATAGTTGGTTTAAAAAAAAAATGTAATCCATTTTAACCCTTTAAACTCGGAATTTCATAAACTCCTTTCTTAGTTTACACTTATACCGCAAGTAGAACGTGTATCAAAATTGTCATCAATCTATCTTTCTTTCTTTTCCTGTTTTGCCTCCGGTAATACCTTTTAGATAATACTTCACAGGATGAATGAGGATGATATGTATGAGTGTAAATGAAGTGTAATCTTGTACAGTCTCAGTTCGACCATTCCTGAGATGTGTGGTTAATACATCTCAGGAATGAAATTGTACCCAGCCACCAAAGAACAACGGTATCCACGATCTAGTATTCAAATTCGTGTAAAAATAACTGACTTTACTAGGACATCAATTTATCTTAAAATGATTTATTACTCAAAGGGTGTTACCAATTAAAATTAAATACAAAAAATTAAAAACATTTAGATAACAATGTCGTTTTTACTGGGCGTTAATTATGAATCACCCACGGACAACGTGTTTTATATATATATATATATATATATATCTTTATAAATATATATTTCTTGTGTGCGTGTGTATGAAAGTGAACTCCTCCTAAACGGCTGAACTGATTTTCATGAAATTTTGTGTGTATGTTCAAGGGAATTCCAGAATGATTTAGATTCACAATTTGGTCCACTGGAAAATTTTTTTTTAATTAATTTTTTATTTATAAGTAGTTGTTGATTTTGGAATGTTTTACATTGGATCCGGCAGACTGCACTACCATCGCAGTATCGAATATTCAATAATATTCTATTTTAATTTTAGTTTGTCCCGACAGTTGGTGCTGCGATCAAATTGAGAAAAATATTTCGTAATTTTGTGTTATTATTGTGTTACAAAAAATCGCGAGAAAACAGTTTTTTAATAAATAAGAGGCTAATAAATCAGATGGAAATGTAAACAAAGGTAAACCAATCAGATCAATGCAATATGGCCGCTGTCAAACACAACGACCCATCACAAAGAGCCCGTATGGCCGTTACCAATGTAAACAAAATAACAACTGATTAAGTAACAAGTAGGCAGCACTGCGACCGCGTTTAGAATTGTGCACGTATTGAGAAATATTATATTATTATTTATTGAAATAACGTTTTAAAGTGTATTAAAAAATATACATTGTGCAAATTTGTAAGGTACAGTATTGAAGTGCAAATGGTTTTTTAATTTATTTATGTGTTGTTGATCCTGGGATTGTTAAGTTTCATAATTAGGTCTGGTAGGCAGCGTGTGGGTCCGGTAGGCAGAGCTGCGATCGGGTTTTAGAAGTTTTTTTTTTTTTTAATTTTTGGTTTATCAGTCAAACCCGGTAGTTGGTGCTGCGATCGGATTCTAGGAATTTTTTTTATTTTGTTGCTTTTTCGCATATCAGGTACTTGCATCGTAGCTTAGTGTTGTTCTTACATTAAAATTCGTATTTAGAGAATAGTTCGAATTAAATCCGATAGGTAGTGCTGTTCTGACAATTTGATTTATTTACATTCTGAATTTTATAAAGTTAAAGGAGAAATTTTATAAGGTTCCGTAATGTTTTGTAAGTTTCTTAATGTTCAGTATTAATTGTAATGATTTTGCAGCCACAACACATTTCGTTAAAAAATTATTTTCCACCGAATACTGTGATCAGAGAGTGGTGTGAATTAAATCCGATAGGTAGTGCTGTTCTTTTGCCATTTGGATTTATTTACATTCTGACTTTTATAAAGTGAAAGGTTAAATTTTGTTAAATTGCTAATGTCCAGTTTTTTAAGATTTTATGAAACTTTCAATTGTTGTCATTTATTCTGTATGTATACTCAGATCTAGCAATTGCGAAGCATTGCCGAGTCTGCTAGAATTGCGCGCTTATTGAGAATATTATATTATATTATTATTTATTGAAATAACGTTTTAAAGTTTAATTAAAAAATGTACATTGTGCAAATTTGTAAGGTGCAGTATTGAAATGAGTATTTTACATGATTTATCATTAATTTTCATGGTGTATACACGTGCATTCAATAACAATCAACTTAACCTAAAAATTTAAATTGTTAGTTCTCATTTGATTCTATGCAACGTATGAAGTATTGAAAAAAATTTAAGTTTGTAAAATAAATTATAACATTTATAAAATTAAAATATAAGTTACTTATAATATAGTTTAAAGTATATTTAAAAAATTAAATTTATAATGTTTTAGCTGCTTAATTTTATAAAAAGTTTTCTAAAATTTTTTTTAATTTACAATTATCTAAAATTTGGTAAAATAGGTGTTAAAATAAAAAATGAGAAAAATTTCTACTAAAATTTTAACTACGTTGCTTTTTACAGTGCTTTAATTTTTTTATTAATTGATTAATTAAGCTGTTACATGGTTATGATACATCAAAATTATTAAATAAAAAAAAATATATGTAGGAGGTACTTTTTTAGAATGATGTTAAGTGAAAATTAGTAGTAATGTGGATATAAATTTATATCAATTTTCATCGGACATCTCAATATTTAGTAAAAAATAAATATTAACCATATACTACACATAATTAATCGATAAACCCATTACAATAATACAACAATCACAAACTGATAATATCATATTAATAGTCATTTTAATGAAATTTAGAACACATTCCTGCTAATTTTAACTTAATTAAGTTACTTATATTTATGTGTGTTCATTTATTACAGAATAATGCCGCGTCAGGACAACCTCTGTCGGGTTTGCTAGTATATATATATATATATATATATATATATATGAAACTTTTATTCAACATCATTATTTCAATATGACCTGATTATCGTAATATTTTTTATTTGAAAAAAATTTTGACACGTGCGTTCGATAGACGAGAAGAGCTTTTGCCTTTACTCTGCTCAGTCCAATGTAAAGGAAAAACTGCTTCTTTTATGAATAAATTCTTTGTTTTTCACATTTTATATTTTTCTTCAGTATAACTTTGAAAATATATAAACCGTTTTTTTTTTAATATAATTAGATAACAGAAAGATTAGAAAACGATTTAAGCACAGAAGCGAAAGCTCTTTGTTGTCAGCAAACTATAAAAGAGGTAATTAATTAATTATTTAATCAAAGTAAACATGCTTCGATACATTTATTCATTCGACCAGTTTGTCCGGTTAAAATGATGATAAAGGCGAAAATAAGTTTATAAATATTCTATTAAATTCCTATCACTACTTGAAGATCTTAATAAAAATAATTTCTTAATCAAAATTAGTTGTGCTGTCTGATTAGTAAAAATTACTTGTTTTCACTTGACCGGTTTGTATGCGGTATGCGGTTTAAGCTGAACTTAAAAACTTATGCACGACCATTATACGACCTTATTATGCACATTATTATGCACGACCTTATGTACGACCATTATATTGCAGATTTTCAAAGTACAGATGCGCCATGAATGTTTATTTTTTTAAATATTATATTTATTTACATTTTTAATATCTGTAAACAATTTCCAAAAAACTTTTTTGAAGAATTTCCTTTTCAGTTTAAAAATGTTATGATATCGATTGTCATTTTAGAGAAATTGATTGGAGAAACTTCATAATATCAAGTTCTTTATATGAAATTGTATAATTTACAATTTTTATGAATTGTTATTAGAAAGAAACATTTGATCATTATCCAATACTAATAAATATGGATCCTCTATACTGTGCAGAAGAAAATCTGGGCTAATCGAATGAGGTACAAATGTTACAAGAATATTATGTTGAGAGCCCAACGTTTCCTATTGCTATCTGTGATTTGTATCTACAGGACTGTCTCTCTAGAAGCGGTCCTTGATATTTCTAGTATTAAGCCCACTGTTATTCTAGCGACTAAGCGCCAATTACGTTATGATGCTAAGAAGGTAAGTGCAACTTACCTCTGTGCGCATAAAAGAAATGATGATCAAGGTTTCATTTATGGGCGATCAGATGGACTGAATCGTCCGCGCATGGTATATTTTTTCCTGATGTGAGAAATATGCTGGTAGTTAGATGGATTTCCCCCAATCGGCACATTACACAGTGTCTTTCTGGACATGGTGCTTTTCGAGATAGGTTGGCCAGATTTGGTTTGATTAATTCAGGCTTGTATCCAAAGTGTAGGGCTATTGATGATCTGCGCCTTTTTGATAGTATGAGAATAGTATTTTTGGTGTTTAAAAAGACTCAATCAAATAATGATCTGAATTCACAAGTGAAGTTAGATAAGAAGCGAGTTTTTGTGTAAAACCTTCGGTATTGCAGGAAGACACGGGGATCGCCCTTCCGGTAATCGGATATTTTGAAAGTTGAGGGTTGTAAATTACGGTAGGTGGTCTTGTTTGAAAGAAGCCATAAGAAGGAGAAGTAAGTTGTGTAAATATACTGATGAAAATGTCTCCCGAGGCATTTACATCATTGGTATCCTGACAGAGGCCAAACTGATGACTGTGATGTGTTATCAGGTTTAGAAAGTCTAAAAGATGACCTCAGGTAGAACCTTTAAAAGCTAGGATCGGAGTGGGGTGTGATGACATGAATTGTCACAAGGCGGGTGTCTTTCCTTACCAGGGTCAGGATGTGCAGAAGGAAAGTTCAGAATCAAAAATATTATATTTTTGATTGATTATTTTACTTTAATGATGCAAAAAGCCTTCGTGCTTTCATGATTATGACATCAGATAAGTTCGCTAATGTTAGGATTATGCACTTCTTGAAGCCGTTGTTTTTTTTGCATTTAAGCTTTAATTGCAAAATATGTACTTTTCTCTACATCTTTGTCTATCTACTAAATGTTAAACTTGGTCTCTTATATGTACTGTTCTATTTTTCAATACACCTTTATATATCGTATAGTATGAAACTGCGTAACCCTACTTTCTTTTGCTATTCTCTACCGTGAAATAGGCATTACTTCTCCGAAGTTCAACAAACACTCCACCTCCTCCTAGGGTGTCCCGGTTCTTTTGTCTAAACCAACTCATAATGTCGTGCCTCTTTCGCCAAAATTTTCTCTTCCACCTTTCCAGTATTCTAGAGTAGCTTATTTTTGTTCTCAAAAAGCTTATTTTTTTGGGTAGAAAAGATTTTTAATCCGGTCCGAGTATAAAAATAAATTTTTATTTAATCTTCTCTTGCGCATTTATGGTCGGAACAGGAATTTTAATTCTTTTGCTTGTATCTTATTAATCTGGGATTAAACATGATCGATATCTCGCTACGATGTGAAAGAAGGGATAATGCTAGGTTTTTATAGTTAAGCATACATGAACAATTACGTTCATGTAACTTTCCTCAATAAAATTTTTAATTACGTATCGTGTGCATAAATACTGAAATCTATGAATTTGTTATGCGATCTTAGTTGTAACTTGTACCGATACCATAATATTGTGTATTAGAAACCAGTTAGTTCTATGATGTCATCTCCATTCACTATTTTATCTAACTGTAAATGTATGGTACACTAACTTCGTTTTTCGTTTTAACACATTTTGATATAATTTTTTCCTTTTCTTAAAATATATTAATTTCGAACGTTATCAATCGTTCAGTGTAAATCTGACCTAAATCATTTATAAATATTTAATAGCCCAAACGACCTATGTTGAAATATGCTTATAGATTTAATAATAATTATTACTGCATTAACTTAGACAGGATACTTTCACTTAGGCATGCTCTAAAAATTACAAAACAATAATTGCATCGATAAAATAATTTATAAATAATAAATTTAATTGCAAGTGATATGATAACACTACCACTGGGTCTTTTAAAATGGCATTAATGTTAAAAAAAATACCAAAAGTATACTGTAAACTACACTCAGATAATATATCTTCTAAATAAATGAGATCTGGTTCATTGAACATGGCTTTGACTGCTGAAAATTTACCTTACCTTGTTCTCAGGATGTCACTTCATGAAATATTCCAAATGTTACTATCAAGTTGTGAGGAATTAACGTCTTACTTAAGATCACCCAAACTATATTATTAAAGCAGCCAAATACAGTCACTTTAGTATATTTTTGGAGTAGCTGAATAATTCAGCCAATCCAGTATCGAGAATCTTCTCAAGCCACGAAAGTTCATCTTGCTTCTCTTTGTCTTTATCGTTTTTTTATCTCACGTTTATCTCGTAATTGATTTTTAATTTTACTGCCTAGTAAATTAATACGACTTTCTTTAAATTTAAACAGCATAATATTACCTGAATCATTTTATAGCACTGGGAAAATCTGTACGAATATCTGAACATACATCTTCGTATCCACTCAAAGGCGATTCTTTTACTTTTTATTTTCAGAACTAAATATTTATACTGTTTATCTATACAGCATATTACGTAAGGGAAAGTATGCTAATCAATCGTAAATTTTTCATCTCGGGGTTTTTAACTTCTTGACAGTCCTATAATCTAAAAAATATTTTATATGCATGTTGGCCTGTTTTTAGCTTGATATCTCCAGACTAGATTAAATCAATTTAAATGAAATTTGATACAATGATTTTTGTTATGGCGCATTGATATTCTTTAATTTTATTCACAATTACTCAAGGAAGATATTTATGGGTCCGGTATGTTAAAAGTTTTATCAAATGATACGTAACATTTTTACTTTCCCGACTAAATAACGCTACAGCAGAGCTTTAACTCAAGAAGGGTAATTATTGTAATCGGTCCAGTTTGGGTATATTTGGTTTTCACCGGTTCATGTCGTTTTGACACCTAAGGAACCCAAGAAACCAAAAGACCGGATGAAAATTTTCCGGATGTTAATATTCGTATGTATGTGTGTGTTCGGTGTTGGCCTCTAAATTACCTTATCTCTAGAACTGCTAGACCGATTTTAACCAAACGTGGTCAAATTACTTCTATATATGGGGCATGAGTGCCATTAAATTTTTAACTTAATAGGTCAAGGGTGAAAGGCTGTAGAGCAAGGTCACCCTCAGTATCACGAGATTTCGCCTAATTAAGGTCATATTTTTCTTAGGCACATTTGTTAACAATTAAAAAATAACAATATTTGCAAAAAAAGTATTTCAAGATCGCACTCGCCCCATAAAATTACAGTTATTTTGTGACATCGTAGGTGGATGGTAGAATTAAATAAATGAATAATATTAAAAGTGAAAAAAAGTAACTCGGTCTGGCTGGGTCTAGAATTCCATCGGCCGGTTGACTCGGTACCTGGTACAGTAAGCCTTGCGGCTACACTAGTCTTTCGACCGTATAAGCGAAATTTATTTTATGTAAGTTGTGAAATTACATTAGTTTAATTAGTGCCGACCGCCGCCGCTAGTACTACGACACCCGTGCGAATTAAATACGGTATGCACACGCGCTTTACTAAGAATAATTGAATTAAATAAACGAAAAAATATATTTAAATAGAATTATAAATATTTTTAATCAAGTTGTGTGTGTAAGCTGTGCATCAGAAATAATTCACAGCTGTAGGACTTTCCCGGAACGCGGCTTAGCCAACAATATTGTCAACTTTTTTTTAACAGTTCTCTGAATTTTCCTCCTAAGAGTTTGTCTATCCCAAGTGACCAAGCATTGCCGGTTCTTTTTTAATAGATTTTCATTATAAGAATTAGTATTATAATATGAAATCCCTCCAGTTAATATTTTTAAAATAGCAACTGATCCTTTGTTTTATTTTTCTCAGAAAAAGATTTTTGAAAATTATTTGTTGGTGTTAAAAAAACGTAAAATTTAATATTCTAATTTAAAATAAATATATCAAAAACGTATAAAAACCATACTTAACTTTTCCTCCCTTTTTTAATTCAATTCAAATTTAATTTTTGTTTTTACCTTACGATTGATATTACTGATGTTAACCTCTCTATTTTAAGAAAATAAAACCGAACTAAATACTAATAATTTTTTTATTTAATCACTCATATTAATAATATTAATCTACTCTGTTACTTACATAAAACCGATGATGACTAGAATTCTAAGTTTTTATACAGGATTTAAGTGCGATGTTGCTTTATCATCATCCGCTGTTATCTTCATTACTTAAGCACAAATAAAGATTTAACTAGAAATTACCCATGGCAAAAAAAAAATATTTAATCAATACTTTTTTTTTAATTTACCATACAGTGACTTTATTTATCGTATATTAGATTAATATAAACCTAATTAGAATAACTGACAAGCTATCGTCCCTCCAATCACCGTTAATTGCTTCCCTAATTCCATTATTTTCTAAGTTTAAAGGGCAAAGATGGTTCCCTTTAGTATAGTTTACTGAATTTACGTGATACCAATTGCTTTATCAGTCTGCAATATGTAGTTAAGCAGTGAAGTACAATTTTGATGCTTTTTTTACTGTTTATTAATTAAATAACCTTCGTTATTATGGTTGTAAATAGAACATTTTCAATAATGTATTAATTAAAGTATAAATAAATAGGTAAACATTTTCATTACAATTGTAATTATTTCAGTTAATAATGAAATGATAATAATATTCCTCGTTAATATTATAACTATGTCATTACTCAGTTTATCTCGTTATAACTCGGTTTAATAAAATGTTGATTTATACACATTGTGTGACATATTTTAAATTTAAATAGATTTAAATCAGTAATAACGTAGGGCGAATTAAATGAACAGTTTTATTTAAAAAAATATTAACCTTTGACATTTTTCTGTTACTGATTTATGCAACCTTTGTTATAAATGACATTTTATAAAAAAAGTGATAAATTTAATTTCAATCAATTTTTTAAATTTATATTTTTAAATACTATTACAAATTATTTTTTTTTTTTATAAAACGTATTATCTGAAAGTTTTTATAACGATAGGAGCTCCGAAGCTATCTTAATATAAAATGAATCGGAATCCACAGGATATTACCTAGTTCCACCTATTACGTAAATGTTCCTTTTAATTTTCATTTCCTTTATTATAGTATCTGTTCTTTTTTTCTTGCAGATGAATCGTCGAATAAAACAGGCATTCTGTTTTTATTTTCTCTCTCTGGTCACATTATCTTTACTTTTAGAAAGTTCAAAATTAATGGTCATTCGTTGAAACTTTGTAATAGGTGGAGCAATTAGTTGGATGAGCAATTTTTGTAATGTACAAAAATTTCTCAAGCGCAATTTTTGTAAACGTATATAAAACAGTAGAACTATTTGCATTATTGAAGTTATATCCTTTTACTGAAGTAGAAAATAGAATTTTTAAACGGGAGCGAGAATATTCCTTCAGTTTTACACGAAACGACAAGTGTCATTTCGTGTAAAACCACTTTATAAAAGAATACGGAAGCGAAATATTTTTATTTTGGTTTTTCCAAGTTTTCAACAAATTTATTGGGGGTTTAGTCGGAATGGATACGCTTCGATCTAATACATAATTTTATACAAATAAGTATTGCATAAAATAAATAGAATTGTATATATATATATATATGTACTCGTACAATACGTTGTTCGGAAAGTTCCTCGCCTCATACTGTGATGACGGATGGAAGTATGAAAATTGAAAATATAATTATGATATTTGTCAAGTATGATCCTTTAGATGACGTACTGTAAAGTTTCAGTCGCGTGTGTGTAACGCGTGCTTGTTTTTATAGGGCGAGTAAAGCAAAGAATTTGTGACTTCCTTAAAAAATAATAAAACTGTATACGAGCTGATATAAAGTAATTTTTTTAAAAGGTTTAATCCCCAACAGACATACAAAAAGAATTAAATTTCACTTAAAGGATTATTTCAATTAGTTTTTGTTAATAAGAAAATGTGCTGCCGAATTTAAACGTGATCGTACACCCATCCAAGGTGATAAAGTTCCGCACCACGTCCTAAAATGGCTACATCGACGAAATCGTTACAAAAATTCACAATGCCGAATTAAATGATCGTCATCTGAATTTTTGAGAGCTTTCTGACACTTCAAACATCTCGATATATTATCCTTACATTATATACGATGTTTTGGATATGAAAAAGCTTTATGCTCGATGGATGTCGCGTTTTTTAAGAGTCGATCGAAAACCCATTCGAATGAACGCTACTCAAGCTTGTTTAAAACTTATTTAAACGCGATTGCGCTGATAATATTTGACTTATATCGTCGTAGTAGATGAAACATGGATTCACCATTACATTCCAGAGGCCATACAGTGGATGAGAACAGGTGAAAGTGGGTAAAAAAATGGGTACCATTTGCAGGAAAAGTCATGGCTACAGCTTTTCTTGGATTCTCGTGATGTGGTAATCATAAACTATCTGGATAAAGGCAGGACCATAACCGTAAGAATACTACGTTTTACTACTGGACCGTTCTAATGTTGCTGTTCAGACTAATCGTCTTCATTTGACCAGAAAGAAGGTGGCTCTTACACCACATTAATGCGACCATACACACGTCTAGAATTTTTGTGCAAAGCGCCATGATCTACGCTTTGAATTCTTCCACGGGTGTTTTATTCGCCATATTTGGTTTCCAGCGATTACTTTCCGTTCTGAAACGTGAAAAAGTATCTCCTTGGAAGAATCACTTCAAATTATGAGATCAAAGCTGAGCAACTGCTTACTTTGCAGAGTTGGACAAATCGCATTTACTGAGACTGTTAAAAAGTTTGTCTAAATGAATAGAATTGCAAGATCATTGCGTTAAAAATGAAAATTTCTGAAAAATCGTAATTTTCTTTGTCAAGGTGAAAGCTTTCCAAACGACCCTCCAAGTAGAATGATCAAAGCAGCTTGTACACCGGCTTTGAATTATTTTCCGTAGAATTTATTTTTTAAAGAATCTTTTTTCTCTTTGGTTTTATGGCTTTGAGATCCAAAATCAGTGAATAAGAAATCACGCTGATATGTCTTTTAATGTGAAATGTATAAATAGATTTTCCTAAAAATCTTACTAGGCTTACTTTCAAAAATCAAACACCAAAAATCCACTTTTGTCCTTCAATTAATACTTATTATTTAAAAACAAAATCGTATATATTTCGAAAACTATTCAACCATTTTTTACGAAAGAAAAACAAACTATGTTTTCTTCATAGTGTAATGAGTCTGCTGGTAATTTTGTTTTTATGTGACTAAAAACAAAATTGTCATATTTTTAGTACTTTGATATTGACTTCTGCCTACACTCTTTTTTCCACTATTTTGCCTTGAATAATTGTACCTAATAACTGGTATCTTCATCCTTTCATAAAATGACAAATTCTTTCGAGACAATTTCGTAAGAGATTCCATTTCCTTATCGAGTCTACGTAAAAACTCTTCATTTATGATCGTATCATACATATATGATAATCGAAGCATTCATCTATACAGAGTGTATCACGTATCACGAGTTCTCCGAGAACTTTCGTAACCTACTTCATTCATGTAAGTATATAAAAATATACGTCCTAAAATGCTCCGTTTGCGAGTTACGGCTAGTGAAAGATTTCGCTGGGATTTCCCGGTGAAATGAAGTCGAACAGAAATTTTTAGGATGTTAATAAGGGGGATAAAGTTAGTGATTTCTTATGGTTTGACCTGAAAAATTGAATAAACTAAGTTCCAAAACTGTATCTGCAGTATTTTTTTAAAGAAATCTGGTGTGAAAACCAATAAATTGTGGTAAAACCGCTGTTTTTACATCTTTGTACGAAGTAAACGACATATTGGGATAGCAAACAATTTCGGTTTTCAGATTTCAACGGAAATATACATTTTGACCATCCTTGAATCCATTTTTACTAGTATCGGCGTGACGTCTGTACGTACGTACGAATGTGTCTCTCATAACTCAAAAACTATTAGCCGTAGGATGTTGAAATTTTGCATTTAGGACTGTTGTAACAACTAGTTGCTCACCTCCCTTTTTGATTGCAACCGACTGAACGAAAAGTGTCCAAAAAAGCCCAAAATAAAAAATAAAATTATTTTTGTCTTTTTCTTATCTGCAGTAATAAGCCCTTATTAATGATATATAGCTTTTCAATGATATATCATAGGTGGTACTTAGTTTCATTGGTTCCAGAGTTGTAGCTAAATGAAATTTTAATTAATGACATATCTGGATCTTAGAAGAGGAAAGCACATCGGTTCGAATCAGACTTATCTTCTTTTTTTTAACTTTTTTTAATGTAATATATTGATTTCTTAATAATTATTAACCTCTGATTGTAAAAACATTTTTAAGATTAATAATAATTCAATAATAACAATAAAAAAAAATGAAAAAATATCTTTAGTTATTAATGAAATAAAATTTTATGTATCTTTAATTTTAAAAAAATGTGATATCTAGTTTTATAGGTATACAAGGAAGTCCCCACATCATATTTTTAGGTTCCATCATGGTTTTTTTTAATGTTTAACCTACGGGACCACCGTTAGATACTGCTTCAGATTCAGGTTGAGATGAATGATTTAAACGTATGTAAAAATGCCATGCCGACCAGGATTCGAACCCAGGACCTCCAGAAGAAAGGCCCGAGACGCTACCTCTCGCGCCACAGAGGCAGGCAGATTTTTTATGTTTGACGTACAATAACTTTGTTAAATGGATAATAAACATGATACTTTTAAACAAAACTTTCTCTTTTTATCTCAATGCTTTCGAACAGCATTTCATTATCTACCCTAAAAGAAGCATTTAGATTCAAGTACAAATTTCTAATAATCTTAATATCATGTACATTGTACCATTATAATCATGTTTTTCTAAAACATTTTCGATCTACCGATTTTTGCTGAAATGTTAGTGATATACAGTTTGATGCATTGAATCAGAGAAAGTAAAATTTGTAAAAATATAAGTTAAATTTAATGAAATAAGCTTTTTTGTTTTATATTCCAACATATGCATTCGTTTTGTTGGCTATATTTTTAAAAGAATTATTTTAAACACTAAAAGATTTAAATAAACTATTCTTAATGTAATTTGAGTTGTCGTAAGACTAAATTTTTAAAAATACAGTCGAACCTCGATATTACAAACACCTCGATTTTACAAATTTTTTTACTGCACCGTGACATTTAACTACGTATAAATTTATCTATATTTTTATTGTATTTAAATCTACATATAACAAAACTGTGAAATATTGCGTTAACATAATAGAATATGCAGTAACACAGTAATTTTTACGAAATTTTTTTTTTTTAATTAATGTCATTAAATTTAGTATTTTGGACATCTGTGTGAGTTTAAGGTAGTTATTCGTTTGATTTCCGTACCTAAATACCAGTTTACAAACATAAAGTATTCTTCACAGCAGTCAAGAGTGACAGATTATTTTTATTGAACTGGTTAAGTGAAAATTCCCAAAAATCTGTTATAACCCATTAACAATAAAATTCTAACAAAAGATTTAAACACGTGTTCTGTTGTCGATGTCTACCTATACATTTAAGTAACAGAATTTCCCGAAATCTATTAACTAACGCACTAAAATTACATTAAACTACTAGCACTTTTATTCATTTAACTAAACGAGACATTTATCTACATAAAGTAAACATAACAAATAGAATTCTTAGAAAATATGTAACTCATACTCCCGCTATTGTTCAGTGCATACATACAGTTCAGTAATAATTTTTCCTGGGATTAATCAGTTGGTCTCTATCTTTGGATTACGTTACTCGCGTTATACAGTTTTGTACTGTACTGTTTCTTTAGTGTGCTATATACAGTATCAAAACGGAAGTGCCTTAGTTTCGGAAAAAATTAGCATTATACATGTGTTTAATGAAAACCTGTATTTAACACATTTTCCCCCCGGGATTCTCGATTTCGTTACATAGACGTTTTATATAATAAAGAAACGAATACATATAAAATTTTAGGCAAAAAGTAAATAAACGTTTGATTGAAAAACTTGTTTCCAGTTTGCAGTAGTTTTGTTTTACTAATGTCCCATTATGCTGAAATAAATAAAATAAAATTCTATTGTTCTGTATCATGATCAAATAAAAATTTATAAGTCTTGCTCATTTAATCGTAATAAGTATGGCTGATATAATAATTCGTCTCAAATTCCAATAGAAAAATTACATAAACAGAAAAGTTGAAGCAGTTTAAATGTACTGAACCAGAAAATAGTACGTTTTTAATAATAAAAACTAAATATAATGAAATTTATTCAGTTAAATTACAGGTTATAACAAAAACAGGAAATACTGTATAATAAAAATTTTCAAATTATTTTTCTCTGCTTTTATATTTAATATAATACCTTTTTCGTCAACTTTCACTTCTGTGTTCTTTTACCCTGTGGATCTGTCATATATTTTTCATTAACTAATGGAAATATAATTATTTATGTTACGTACTCAAATTTTTCATTCTTCATTTACTCAAATAATAAAAATCTAATTTAAAAATTGGTTTGTATTATCCTTTTTTTATGAATGTAAAAATCTTTACTAATTTGAAACTGAAATTTAAGTTGTTTTAACGTTATACCCTACCTTTAGTGCATTATTATTATTATTTCACGAATTTGTGAAGAGACTAAGTCCGATAGGGGGCGGTCACGCTCGGGGCTGCAAATATCGCGCTTAGGGGAATAAGCGCTAATACTTCCGTCTTGTATGGTTAAATCACACCTCATACACACGCTAATAAATGTACTTGTACTTCACCACCACACAAACGCAATAAAACACATTCAGACAGAAAGGAGAAATTGCATTTTTCAATTCAGTGCTCTCCTCAGAACGTAAGCTGTACCATTAAATTTATGTCATCAATGTCCTCTAATCTTAAGTTCCCTGGCACTTCCTTCAAACCTTATTCCTGGTCCTTAGAAATCATTCCGATGGCCCTCGACAACTATCAGCACTATCTTTTTCTTCATGCCAAAGAGGAGGCTGCTTGACGAAATTTTATAAATAAATTAAATAGAAATTGCACGGAATAATTTATTTTTCGTTATTTCTATGTATTTTAGTTAGTGAGTTTTTTGAGAATAGTTTTATTTTTTGTAGAATAATTTTGTTGCATATATTTCATTCCCGAGGGTCTTCTGTAATACTTTTAAGGCTTTCAAATCTCCTATTGCTCTTACTACATTAGTTAAGTCAATCGGCGTAGAGTAAGTACTCTACGTATAGCTTGGGGTGGCTATAAGAGGTGATGTAGAGGCCATCCTAAAAAAAAAATTATTATTTAAAGATTGTATTAATGATTGATTGTATACACCAATTATTTTATTTTTTAATATTACAGATTATTTTCATAGTTTTTAAATATGTTTAAAAAGAAACAAAAATTTAAACTTTAAAAGAACACTTTAATCTTTCATCAAGAAAAATAAAAGTAATAAAAGAAACGCTCTTTAAATATAAGGAAAAAACGGAATCTTCTTTTTAAACTAATCCTGTACGTTTTCCGCCCAACAATTATTTTTTTTCAACCAAGTATTTTACGAATTTTTCTTCTTTTCGGATTAGCAGTTTACCCATTTTTTTAAAAATATATTTTTATTAATTTTTCATTATTTCTAGATACTTCATAAACGGTTTTTATTCTTATTAACAAAAAGAATAATAATAGTTTAAAAAAAGACAAAGAAAACCACTAATTGTTTTTTTTTTTTTTTTTGTTTTTTTCCCCTACTCCCTCGGGCCGGTTATCCATTTAAGTATACGCAGCCCGAGGAAGTGTCCTTTTACTCAAAGGAGGCCTCCCCACCCACCGACTGTATGTCCGGCACGATAGGTCAGCCCCCCCGGTCGGATCTTTTCTTTTTGTTTTCTATAGATTGCCTGCCTCAAATCCCCAGGGCAGGAACCGAGTCCGACTATGCCGTCCCCAGCCCCAGCCCCGGGAACCGGGTCTCGGTCTTTTGGTGTTGCCTGCCTCTAACCCCGCAGGAGGTAGGCCAGGCCCGACTATGTCGTTCCCAACCACCAACTACGAAACCGGGACTCGGTCTTTACATTCCCAGTCCGATCTCGTAACGCCTACTCGCGGTCGTAGGTTTCATAAAGAGACAATACTCATGAATATCCTAGTTCTACAATTACTTCAGTCTTTATTAGTACCCCATACGTCTTTCAGTATCATTTTTCTCTTTTAAAACTAAAAACGAGAATTTTTCAAAATTATTCCAATTTTGTCTAGAACTCAATATGAAGCCGATTAGATCCTCGGGTGTGAGATTTTGTATTCCCGTGCGAAACCTATGTGCTGTCCATTTATCGCATTCAAATATTGTATGCTCAGCTGTGTCATCGCGTTCACAGTACCGACAACGTGGAGAGCTTCTTTTGCCAAAGCGGTATAAATATTGCTCGAAATTACCATGTCCAGAGAACATCTGAGAGACATAGTAGCTGACCTCGCCATGCTTTCGTTTGACCCATTGGCTAATGTCTTAGATCAACCTTTTTGTCCACATAGCTCCCTCATGTTGACTCCATCTACGCTGCCATGCCTGCATAACCACTTCAGAAGCATCATCCCGTTCCATGCCCTGAAAGCGAAGCCAGCGTTCCAAGACCTGGAGTTCTATGGGTTTTGTGGACGCCAGAACGCACACCGTCTCATAAGATATTGTGCGGTATCCGAACATCACCCCAACTAGAGCCTGTCTATGTAGACTCCTCAATCGTTTAGCATTCCTTTGCGTGAATATGGCTCTATACCAAACAGGTGCAGCATACAATAAAGCCGAGGTGCATGCGGAGACTAAAACCCTACGTTTAGATGATCTTGGGGCATCTCGGCCAGCTAATAGCCTTATGAGGGCTTGTAGTAATCCTTCGACTCTCTCGCATATATATACTATATGAGCACTAGAACTCAAGGTTTTATCAATTATCACTCCCAGATATTTAGCCTGATTGACACGTTCAAGCCTATGTTCCCCTATCTTAAGTTCAAGATCTCGCAGCCGTCTCCTTCCCGCCAACATAATATATTGACTTTTATCTACTGAAAGTGTTAATCCTTTGTCGGTTAGCCAGTTATTTACGATCTCTAGAGTATCATTGCTCCTTTGTTCGAGGACATCTTCTGATCTCGCAGAGGTGAGTATCGCTAAATCATCAGCATAGGCCACTATTTCCGTCTCTTCAGGTAGCTGTAGTCGTAATACATCGTCAATGACCAGTAGCCAAAGTACCAGTACTGACCCCTGGGGGACACCACCATGAACTTGGTATCGTATGTCACCATCAAGCGTGCTAACCGTAGTCCATCTTTCAGACAGGTATTCGGAGATCTGTCTCCTAATGTAAGGGCTTATTCGCCTTCTGACTAAAGCCGCCATGATGGAGTCCCACTGGACGGTCCCAAAAGCATATCTAATGTCGAGCATAACCAGTAAAGGAATCTTCCTGGTGCGCCATGTTCCAGCCTTGACTGTTATAGCCCAGCTAGTTATCTTTTCAATCGCCTGAAGCGTCGATTTGCCACGCCTGAACCCATACTGGTTGTTATGAATACCCCCCCTGACTCTAACTCAAACAGTAACCTTTCTGCGATCAATCTCTCAGCCACTTTCCCCATATTGTTTATGAGGCTCAACGGGCGGTAACCAACCACTTCTGCATTAGCAGTCTTCTTGGGCAAGAACACAGTGCGCGACTCCCTCCAACAGTTAGGGAAGGTCCTGTTCTGCAAGCAATAACTTACCGCATCTGTCATTTCCCAAGGGGCTTTCATCATAAGTCCCTTGAGGATCGCAGCAGGAATACAGTCTGGACCCGGACTCTTTTTGTTCCTGAGTCTAGATACCGCCAAGGTGACTTCACATTGTGTGAATCGACCTGCATCGCATTCAACCAGCTCAGATAGACCCGATTCAGCCACCGGAAAAAGTGTTCTCAATTGTATACCAGCAGACTCAGCTGTAAGGACAGGCAAACGTCTACCCAGTCTTCCCATGACGATCTGAAAAGGACGTCCCCACGGGTCCGAGTCCAGCTCCAAGCATAACTCCTTCCAACGTGCTCTCTTGCTAGATTTTATTAGGTAATTTAGTAACCGCCTGGCATCAGCAAACATATTTACAGCATGCTCATACACAGCACCGCCTCTTCTACGGAGTCTAAATTTTCTCCTTCGCCAGTACTGCAGAATCCGTCTTTGGTCCGCAATCTCCGCAGTCCACCAGTAAGCGGGTTGATACCCCCTGATATTTTGGGGAATCCTCGCCATCTCCGTGACTATTAATTCCTGCAGAACAAAAGGCGTAACCTCTCTGCCATCCATGAGCTTGCGAGCAACTTTGTCAACCACTACTTCTACCTGTCTTTTAGTCAATCTCAGCGGCTTTGATGTTCTCCCGATCACCGGTCGTATACCGTCAAAAGAAAATAACGTGGCAAAGTGATCACTACCAGTTTCTGACCTCAAAACTCTCCATTGATAGAGCGAAGGATCCCAACTATTGTCAACCAATGTCAGGTCTAATACAGATCTATGACCTCTGGCTTCAAATGTATAAGAGTCGTCATTTAGACAGATCATATCAGTCGCCATCATCATTTCTGTAAAGATTTGCCCTCTTCTGTTAGTATAACTGCTACCAGCAATCGTGGCCTTGCAGTTAAAATCACCCATAACCACGGCTCTTTTCGGTGACTGTAAGATGACCCGTTGTATTTCGTCAATGTAAAGTTCATACTCAGAAATTCCAATATTAGGACTCACGTATCCAGCCACAAGGACAAAATTCGGCAAAATAATCGCTAAAATCCCCTCTCCTCTATGATGCAACTGCCATCCGATCCTATTACTGATGTTTGTTATAGCGACATCACCAACAGCATCAGCCAGCCAGTCATGACGAGTAGCAGTACCCAAGTTCGGCTCAGTAGTAATCACGATGTCAACATTCAATTCCCTGGCGGTCTCTCCCACTAAATCATGGGACAGAATACTCCTGATGGCATTGGACAATATTATACTAATCATTTCTGGCTTTGCCGCACTTTACGCCTCCGGTGCGATGGTCAGTCCCATTACAATCGAGGCATTTGGACGCCGCTTTACAATCACATATAAAGTGGCCTGTACCCCCACAGTTGTAGCACAAAGCCGACCTATCAGGACCTTGCACTCAAAACTGGTGTGTCCCAGCGCCCAATATTTATGACATTTGACAGGATCCGTTCTGATGTATGAGCGGCAGTGCACCCAGCCAACTCTTAGCCTTGATGCAATAAGTTTTACTGCATTCTTTTGTGTGGTAACCACCGTGGCGTTCATTGTGTTTCCATACGCTTCCCTGAGAGATGTAATCTGAAAACTTTCCCCCGTACCCAATACTTTTTCTACTGCCTCCTTGACCTCACATTCCTTGGTGTCGCACAGCATATCCTTTACATGAACCACCGTTCTGCGGTCCCCCTTTGTTCTAATACTAACTTGTAGGTCCTCTGCTCTATTTTTTAGTAGGGAGGTAAATTCCCCCGCTTTCTGCGATCCATTTATTCTGACTTCAAGCTGCTGATCTCTACCCTTCCTGATAGACAATATTTCACCAGCTTCCTCCGCCTTGACCTTCTCTTTCATTGTCTTCAGGAGGTCAGCATAAGATTTTCCCGGAGCCTTAACTATCACGGATTTACTTTCTATAACCGGTGGGGTTCCCCTTCTCGCTGAAGCAGACCTGGACCTCGCTCTTCCGTGATCTCCCAGATTAGGGAGTATCATTCTAGGTAGTGTCTTATTTTTCCTCATGAGTTATATAACAATTTTTCTAACCAGAATACCCGACGGGCCAGTGGGCACGACGAAAACCGCTGACTCAGTCCTTCCCACCACTCTTCGAAGATCTTTTATGATGTGAGAGGCCATAGCCTTCTCACCCTCGCTGGAGTCGTAAATCACCACATATTTTGTAGCATTAGTAGTAATTTTCTCTTCCTCAAGGATCGTAGATTCTGGTAACACCATTGCTCCCGGTGTAAATTGTAGTTGAATCTCCTCATTTTTACTGTCGTACGAAACAGGGAAAACCCCATCCAAAGGAACCTCATTTCTTCTCCGAACCGGCTGAGAACCGCCGTTTTATCAACAGTCTTTTGAGAGTTTAGGGCTTTTCTATTTAGGTTATTATTCATCAGTGAGTACTCATTCATCAGTGTAAGTATACTCTATAATAAAAATTATTATTCCTCCAGGAATTTAAAACCATTGAAGGATATAGTAAAATGAAATACAATCGTTCAATCAGATTCTAAAACTGGAGGAGTTAAGCTGTAATCAGGTCAGTATTCAAGAAGGAGAAAAAAGTCATCGTAAAGTGTATTGGTCTGTGCTACAACAGAATCCCTTGACTATGGACAATTTACGAGGCGGAACACTGCCTCTTTCTTAATACGTTACATATAGGTCTGCTTTATTGCGAAAAATAATATCTTGTGACATAGGATGAGTTTCTAATCTTCTAGTTCTTTAAAATTATTTTAACTAGAAATTCTTAAGGAAGATCATTTATTTAATGATGGATTTTTTTCAATGTCGTAAAATTTATTCAGGGATCTGTTATCATTGTAATATATATACTAGCTGCAGAGGGATGTCATAGGCACACCCTCCGCAGCCAGACCCTCCGGGCGGGTAGCCCTGGTGGGCGGCGTCTTGAAATGGGATTATTAGATGTTCAAATTTGATTACCTCTTGTGTAAAATATTTTCTTTTTCAAAGATAAAGATTGATATAACGAAAGATAAATTAGAAATTTAACTCTAGAAATTGACACTAACAAATCGGGATTTTCCGCTAGTGATCGGTACATTCCGGCGCCTACATTTTGGTTATAGTTCATTATTTTATGAAGAAAACAATCGCATAAATAAATATATTATTAATAAATATTTCGCATACATATCGATGTATAATAATATAACAAGTATACACTTGACTACCACGAGACATGTACTAACGAATCGGGATTTTCCGCTAGAGATCATTTTGTAAATTCCGGTGCTAAACTAAGGGGAATGGACACACTCCCTTTAAAGGGAATGGACAAATTCCCTTTAGTAGGCTAGGATTTATTTTTAAAAGATATGTTGATATACCATCAACTATGGTTTAAACAAAAAAAAAAAAAAAAACATGGAAACTGAAGAAAATTTGTAAGATCCTACAGAGAAATTTCAAAACTAATACTTTCAAACATGCTTAGTTTCGAACTTCCTTCTTTTATTGGATTTCTCTCTGTTGTAATGCTTTTTCCGTTGCAGCAGGTAACCAATTTTCTAAAACATAAAAGAGAACATCCGGGAGGTTAGTTGCGGTATAGGCTTTTATATAATGAGTAATACAGGCCTACATCTAAAGCACTTAGAAATCTTAACAAATTATTTTTGTAGATCTCTAGGTTCGCCCGTGCGTAAATCTTTTAATTCTTACTAATTAGTGTACAATTCATTTAGAAATAAAAAATTATTATTATTTATATTTACATTTTGTAATAATATTTATTTAAACACATCGGTCTCTTTTATTTTTAATCGATTCTTGTTTGAAATTACGTACAGTTGTATTAGTTCCACCCTTTTCTCCTTTTTTTTTTGAGGTGGAGGAACCCCATTTATGGGCGCCAAAGCAGTGTCAGACTCGCTAACAGGTTCCGCCAGCTGTTACAGAAAATCCGTATATATTCCTGCGCACTACCGACTAAACCTCCACCCCTGGCGACCACATCTCATGAGAAACCGCTAATAAATAATTACTTCAGGAGGGGGGGGGGGTAAGCGCCCCCACACACATTCCTATCTAAAATCATTGTTATATCTATAAACTTGTCTTACAGTAGACTATTTTAAATATACCTGAGAAGCACTAATCATTAATCCCGTAGCCATATTAGAATATGGGTTATAATAAGATCTCACTAACCCACCGGGTTGATCTAGTTGTAAATCAGCTGATTTCGAAGTCGAAGTTGTTAGGTTCAAATCCTAACAAAGATAGTTGATTTTATTTAGATTTAAATAATATACTGTGGATACCGGTGTTCTCTGGTGATTGAGGTTCAGTTAACTACATGTCTCAGGAATGGTCGGCCTGAGTTTGTTCAAGATTACACATATACCGGTACAGTTGCATTACACTGATAAGTCGCTTATGACTTTAATTGTTAATGCGACTATAAATAAAATATAAAAAAAATAATAATGTTACTTCATTTTACGTCCGGAATGAGATGATTAAAATATTCTTACATAATATGTTACCAAATATAAATTTATTGTTTATCTTCCATTTTTACATAAAAATAGAAATAAAGTTATTTTTTTTTGATCTTGTTACAAATTTTTTATTTTAAAATAATAATTTAACTAAATTGTAACTAATTATATTTAAAAATTATACTTTTAAAGCATCCTGCGCGTTTAAAATCCATTTTATTTGATCTAAATTATTTATTTTTTAAATGGATAATATATTTAATTCTTATCTAAAATGCCTTCGTATGTATAAAGCTGAAAAAATCAAAATAAATCTTTTATCTAAAAATTTTTATATTGTAATACGAATAAAAGCTTGAGGCGCATTTTTATTCAAAAATTTTCTTACATTTAAGGATTTTCCCTTTTAACGGCTTAAAAATAATATAACAAAACACACGAATATTCTGGATCAAGATTAAAAAGAAAAACAATTTTCTTCTACCTTTATTTCTCCTACTTTATTAAAAAATATAAATAATAATATAGAAAAAAGTAAATTTTCTTTGTATATTTACTTCTAGAAATAACATTAAAAAAATACATTTTTAGAATTCTTGTTTTTTACATTTAACTAATTAAAATATCAATTAGGTATTTTAAAAATATCAATTTAAATATTAAAAAAACTTGTCACGCAGCTAAGCCGCGTTTAGGAAACGTTCCAGACAACTGTGGGTTGTTTCTGATGCACTGCTTACACACACAATTTAATTAAAAATATTTATCATTTTATTTAAAAATAGTATTTTTTCGTTTATTTAATTCAATGATTCTAACTGAAACGCGCGCGCATACCGTATTTAATTCGCGCGGGTGTGGCGGTACTAGCGGCGACGGTAGGTACTAATTAAACTAATGTAATTTCACAATTTACATAAAATAAATTTCACTTGTGGGTCTCCAAACTGGTGTGTTTAGCGGCCAACACTGAACATATGTACATATGAACAATAACATCGGAAAATTCCCATTCGGTTTTTTGGGTTCCTTAGGTGTCAAAACGTCAGTATGCGGTGAAAACCGCATATGTACAAATTGATTACAATACTTTCCGTTCTAAAGCTATAGCTCTGCAATAGTGCTATCTAGAAGGAAAAAGTAAAAGAAATATTTTTTCTGCTTGTTATTCTGTTTCATTTTTTTTTTTTGACCTGAATATTACAAAGGAGAAGATGGGAGGGAATGAGTTTCTGTAATCTGACGGAATTTAGCGTAGGAGAAAATGGATTAAGAAGGCAATATTTTATATTCGTGTAATTTATTAACGATTTAAAAATATATTTTTTTTAAATTCATAACTTCATATACTAATCTCATTAAACAAATAAACTCAGATCTCTGACGGCAAGTGTAAAGACTGACTCTTTTTTAAAAGCTTTTATTTAACTCGCTTTAGGAATAATCAAATCTTGCAACTACTATATCTTTTGATCTATCATATGAAAATCAATGAAATTTGATACACGTATGTAACTTCGATGACAATACAGCACTACGGTGTCGGAATTTGATGTGACCTACCCCCCACGCCACCACACGCTTACCCTACGCTAAATTCATGCATTTAGTTGAAAATTTTCGTTTCTCATGAACTATCGTATGAAAATGATTGAAATTTAGTACACGTATCTAACTTCGATGTGTAAAAATAGATATTTTTATTTTTTTTTAAATACAAAAAAAATTACAAAAATATATTTGATTACATATAAAAAATGATTTTTTAAAAAAGCTTTTATTTAACTAATATTAACATTAACAAAAAAAGGAAACAAATTAGAAAAACCCTGTAAAAAGTAAAAAATTAGAATTAAATCAAATTGAGAATTTTAAACAAAAAAATATAATATATTAACAAATATAAAAATGCATTGAAAAGTAAAAAATAAATGATATAAATATCTAATAAATAACCAATAAATAAATTTAATAATGATTACATCATAAGAATAACATCAGCCGTCAATCATTAGCTAACACAACTATAAAAAATTAAAAATCCACAACACCCGGTTTCTCTGAAATTAATGATGACTGATTGATGCCAAACATCATTATAAATTTACAGCGTTAACTGAATAGCTGGTAGATTATAAAAACCAAAAATTATTTTGAATTTTGAACCGTAAATAATGATCATTGTATACATTAAATAATGATGAATGATATAACACCCATATCGATGAAAGTAATGATCATTATCATAAATTTAAAATTAATCATGTTGTTTGCAGTTAAAACGTATGTTTTACTATGAATTATTCAGTAAATCAACTGTTTCAACATGTAAATTTAACGTGAACACACATTCATCATTGAAAGTAGCCGTTCTTTAATGTATTCGAATAAACCCGTGAAAAGAGACCCTGATGTTCAAGCGCTATTTGATTGTTGGTTCTTTGTTGTAATTTTGCAACGCATCTCAAACCCGTGTTTTGCTACATATTTTGCATTAAATTCACTCTTTCAGCTTGTAAATTTAACTAGAAACACATGTTCATCCTGGAAAACATGACCTGAAGTTCAATCGCCAAAGAATCATTAATTTAATAGACAGCAAAATCCCGATTGAACCTCAAGTTTCTATACTACTGACCTCCACGACCGATCCATTTCTCATGGAAATGATAATGTAATTTAAGTGAGTAGAAACGACATAAGAGAAGTGGGGAGGCACGCCATCATGCTGGAAGTATATGTGGCGTCTCAGCGCTAGAGAAATAACTTCTAGCAGCTGCGCCAATTCTTTTTGAAGTAAGTGCAAGTAAAGCTCAGAAAATGAGCATATTTTAGGAAATATGATTTTATAAACGTTTTACATTATTTTCACAAGTAGAATAGGTTATGAAAATCCCGGGAGAACTTCGTGATACACTCTGTATATTCAGTCTATGTAGTATTTATTCTGTTAATACAAGTATTTTCTTTTTCAGTAAATATAAATTACATATTAAATTGTATTGGAAATGTTTCTTTCCTATTTACATTCTCTACATTTCTCTACGGTACAGCTCTTTCAATATCGCACCCATATTTCTACTGCATATTACGACTGACATTTGTTTCATATTAGCTGAAATATTTTTTTTTTTATATTAATAGAGGGTTGATCCTCTACCCTCTTTCCTTCCTGATCTTTGTGATTAATATCAATCGATAAAAAATAATTTTTTTCTGTTCAGGAATTTTAATTATTTTTTTCCTTCTATTAAAATGGTCAATCAAACTTAAATTTTTCTTAAAAAATTGTATGTTAGTAGTTACTGCATAGGAATACCCCTCTTTTTTAAATTTCTTAAGATCTATACTCTGTTAATAGTTTTCATGTTAAAGGAGGATTAAAATTATTTTAAGATATAATTGTCCTTTAATCTTTATAAAGGATTACTATTATTATTATTATTATTATTATTATTATTATTATTATTATTATTATTATTATTATTATTATTATTATTATCAAGATTAAAATTAAAAAAACCAAATTTTTTTTATTAGGAAAAATTACATTTTTACTTTCCCGTCTAGTGCTATAGCAGAGCTTTAAAAGGGAAAGTATCATAATCGGTTCAATTTGGACAGATGCGATTTTCACCGGATCTTTACGTTTTGCGGATCTTTACGGTAACTAAGGAACCCAAAATACCCAAAAATCGGATGGACATTTTCCGGATGTTCGTATATACGTGTGAATGTTCGGTATCGCCCTCTAAATCACCATGTATTTTCAGAACTATTCGACCGATTTTGACCAAACTTCATCAGATTACTTCCACATAGTGGTCATTGACACCTTTAAATTTTCAACTTAAAAGGTTAATATGTGAGGCTATAGAGCAAAGTCACTTTCAGTAACTGAGACTTTCCTAATTAAGGTCATATTTTTCTAAGGCACATTTGTTAACAATTAAAAAATAATAATATTTTCAACAAAAAAAAAACTTTGCAAATCGCACCACCATCCCAAAAAATGCTCAAAATAAACTAGTGGTTAAGTCGGTATACTGCGTCATTAGAACCCCCTCTCACCACAAGGAGCGCTAGTGTAGCACTGACGTACAGCGGCTGTAGTCGTCTTTATATTTTTCTGTTTAGCCTCCGGAACCACAGTAAGGTATTAGTTTAGATGATAATATGTATGAATATAAATGAAGTGTATGTAGTCTTGTACAGTCTCTAAATATATTAATAATATTTCCAGTCGAATAAATACGGAAACATAATGTGACATCCAATCATTGAGGACTAAATATAACAACGAGCCGGTCAGGACAAGCGAAGCGTCCTCACAACATAGGAGGCAATTGCTTACTGGTGTGGTCTATTCAGCCCTGCTCTATGGCGCCGAGTTGTGGGCGGGCGTTGTTAGAGTTGCCCAAGTACAGGGGTAAATTGGAATCCATTAGGAGGTGTGGCATCAGAGTAGCGGCCGCCTATAGGACGTTGTCCAGGGAGGCGGTTGAGGTGATTCCTGGATTCTCGCCTGTAGACTTGATGATAATGCGGCGTAGCAGAACTAGGGAACTAAGAACTGGAGGAAAGGAAGCGTTCTGCTGAAGAACTAGAAGAAGAGATCGTACAAACATGGCAGGAGTGGTGGGATCGGGTCAGGAAGGGTAGGTGGACCCACCGCCTTATTGGGGAAATCAGGGAGTGGTGCCGGAGGACCCATGGCACGCTGAGTGTTGAGTTAATTCCTGGCGGATCATGGGGGATTCAGGTCTTATTTGTATAGATTCGGGCTCGATCAATCTGAAAATTGTCCGGAGTGCGAGGTGGAAGAGACCCCCCAACATGTTTACTTTTTATGTCCGTGATTCGCCATAGAGCGTAGAGAGATGCTCGCCAACCTGAGACGTGAACACATGTTTCGCCCTGAAGATACCCTACGAGTCCTATTACAAGGTGAGGCACAGTGGAAGTCTGCGAAAAGATTC
Source organism: Lycorma delicatula (assembly GCF_047948215.1). NCBI lineage: Eukaryota > Metazoa > Arthropoda > Insecta > Hemiptera > Fulgoridae > Lycorma > Lycorma delicatula. Next base: position 20,969,061 of record NC_134459.1, read on the forward strand.
ATCAGTACGATCATGAAGAAGTTCCGATTATATGAGGAGTCCCGCAGAGGAGAATGGCGCCGGAGGGCGCGGGAGCAGACAGATCCTCGGCTGAGTGCCTAGGGACCCCCCGTACGTGTGGTGGTTGCCTGGGTGCGATGAGGCCGGAGACACTCTGCTCGTGCGTCTGATGTTTTCTGCTGGTAAGTGGTGTGACTATTTAAGTTTTCTGTCTTAACGGCTGTGTGAGTGTGTAACACGTTGATGTTGTGGATATTAGTAGCGTGTCCTGCTTTCTGCAGCTTCTTGTGTGTTGTTGTTGTCGGCGTATGTATTTGACGCCCTTTATGTATTGCTTCCAGTAGAGTTGTTTGTGTGGTGTGTGACATTGTTGGATTGTTATGACTGTATGTGTGGGCGGTTCTCCCTTCTTCTGATGAAATGTTTTTACAAGCTGTTCCAGGAAGGGGGAAGCCAGAGGTCGAGGTTTAGTCGGTAGTGCGCAGGTTTACATACGCCCTTGGTTATAACTGGCGGAAACTGTTAGCGAGCCCGACACTGCTTAGGCGCCCGTAAATGGAGTTCTTCCACCTCTTTTAAAAAAAAAGGGTAAACGAAGCGAACCTTTTCATCTATCCAAGAACTCCATCCCCTGGAGTCTCGCTGTGTTCGTTATCCTCATGGTTGTGAGAATAATACTGATAAATAATAATTAAAGTATATAGATCTTATAAATACCTTTAAAAAAAACTAAAATACAAAAGATAGAACAATAGTAACTCTCTCTCTCTCTCTCTCTCTCTCTCTCTCTCTCTCTCTCTCTCTCTCTCTCTCTCTCTCTCTCTCTCTATCTCTCTTTCAGTTTAGCCTCCGGAACCACGGTAAGTATTACTTCAGAGTATAATTGAGGATGATATGTATGAATGAAGTGTAGTCTTGTACAGTCTCAGGTCGACCATTCGTGAGATGTGTTGTTAATTGAAACCCAACCACCAAAGATACCGGTATCCACGATCTAGTATTCAAATCCGTTTAAAAGTAACTGCCTTTATTGGAATTTGAGTCTCAGAACTCTCGACTTCGAAAGCAGCTATGTTGAAACATCATAGCGGTAGAATAATTAAATTAATATATTTTTTTAAATTTTAATTTAGTCGAGATGATAAGTTAAATAATTTTTAAATTTCATTACATTCAGTTTTTAAAAATATATTATTTCAAGTTTATTTTTTCAGAGAAAAAAAAATATTTTGAATGAATTATTATTTTATGGTATGTATGTAATAGGTTAATCTTTTTTTCCTGTAGTTAAAAATTAATAACAAAAAATTTATATACGAACGTATTAGATGGTTTCTCTTTTGGTCAATATGAAATTCTTTTGATCCCTTGCGTATCATATCTCCACTTTTTTTTTTAGCTACAACGCCATTTGTTTTTTCACAGCGATGACTTTTAAAATCCTCTTTTCTCTGAAACCATGTAACACTCTATCAAAAGGATTATTAGAATATATACTGCAGTACCATATCCTACAACAAACGTTTTCAAAGCGAAATAAAATTGAAAATTTGATCTGCCCACAATACAGATCAAACAAATATGCCACCGGTTCTGACCGAATGAATGAACATAAATTGCTGTAGCAGTTTGATTAGGGAATTTTGTTGACTAACAAATATTTACGTTAGTAGATAAAATTTTGTTTATATTGGCAACGACCGGCACTCAAAATTTCCATCTTTTAATAAGGTCAACTCAATTTTATCAGGTATTCAAATTGGACAAAATTTCATTTACTAACATTAATGTAACAAATACGCATTATGATTTTGATTAATTTGATCTTTTAGCGTTCATTACAATATACAAATTTACTCGAAAACAATCGACTATAAAAAAATCTTTTCATTATAACTGTTAAGCTTAATTTATAAATATTTAACATTAAACTACGTACGCTTTATTTTTGCCAATGTCGTATTTACTTTATAATCATAGATCGATAACGAAATTATTTTATTTCCTGAAGTATAATTCTGTTACATTACTTAAAAATTTCTTTAAAATATTGAAGAAAAAACTAAAGAAAGTATTCTTTTTGATTATTTGTTAACTCGTAATTACACCAGTGTAAAATGTGTGGCTTTTAAATCTTTTTAGAGGAACCTGTAATTTAAATGATAATTCACGATTTTTTGTACCTTTAATTTCTAGAATATCGCTGTCGTTTGAAAAAAGACCTATCCATTCTTCAGTAATCATTTCTCGTTATAATACTTCGATATTTTTAGGAGAATCCTTTTTTCACTTATCAGCCACTTCCCAAGTAATGCTATTTCATTATTTCATTTATTTAATGCTATAATGCTATAGTTAGGAATTTTTATATGTCTAAAGCGATTTGTTAAGCTTGAAACTCATCGTCAAAGATATAACATGACTAAAACGTTATCCATTGTTTTTTTCACGTTCTTCTTATTCTACCAAAAGAAACTAAGAATGCGCGCGCGCGCGTGTGTGTGTGTGTGTGTGTGTGTAAGAATTAAATATTCTTATTGGTAGATTTCTCAAAATTGTTACGTACAACATCAATGGCCTAACTCATCGGTGAAAGGAATTAGAGGTTCTGGTCCTAACCGAATCCTTTGATGTCATCCTTATCTCAAACACACTTCAGTCATCGAAACTATCTTCGGCTTCGAGGGTAATCTGTATATATGACAAATCATCCGGATGGTAGGCACGTGGAAGTACTGTGGTACATTATTTTGCTGCACTTCATTTAAACTTATTTCATTTGAAAGTGAGATACGTTCCTACTACTCTTTAATAAAAGTGGACAGTTACACAATTGCTTAAATATAAGTTTTTATTACCATCAAATACAGGGCGATTCATAATGTTCTTAGAGTTACAAAAATTCAGTACAAAAAAAGTATTTCACTTAACTAAATGAAAGTTATACGAGGTGATGCAGGGACTCAAACAGTTTTTGGTAAAATCTATAAATGTTCAATATGTGCTCCTCTGGTGACACGGCACACATCAACACGATAGTCTAGCTGTTGCCAAACTCGTTCTAAAATGTCATTTTCGATAGAGTTGATCGCATTGATTGTGCGATCTTTTAGCTCAGCGATATCGTCCGGAATTGGTGGGATAAACACCTTATCTTTCACGTATCCCCAGAGAAAGAAATCACATGGCGTGAGGTCTGGTTATCTCGATGGCCACAGTATAATGTGTTGGTCTTCTTCAGACGCACGTCCTATCCAGCGCCGAGGTAATGTTGTGTTAAGGTACTACCGAATCCCTTTATGAAAATGGGCAGGACAACCATCTTGCTGGACAATAAAGTCGTTGAGTAGCTGAGGCATAAGCCATAATTGTAACATATCCAGGTACTGTCGTTTCCATAAAAAAGAACGGCACATACACTGCCTCACGAGAGATCGTACAAAAAACGTTTACTTTCGGAGAATCCCGAATGTGTTCCACATAAGCGTGTGGGTTTTCAGTTCCCAAAACTCGCACGTTATGACGGATTACTTTGCCGCTAATATGGAAAATAGCTTCATCGCTGAAAATTATCTTGTTTAGAAAACCTTCATCTAACGACATCTTTTCCTGTAACTGTAAACAAAAATCGAGCCTACGTGTTTTATCTCCATCAGAAAGACGCTGGATTAATTGAAGACGGTACGGTTTGCATAATAAACGTTTACGGAGAACTCTCCACACTGTTGTTTTCCAAATTCCTAATTCTCTGCCTGCAGCCGCAGTCGATTTTGACGGCTGCGAATGAAACTTGCACGCACACGTTCGACATTGACTTCTGAGGTTGATGGATGACCAGTTGATTTTCGCTTGCACAAGCAACCGGTTTCACTGAACTGTTTATACAGTGCACGAACTGAATTTTCACTTGGTGGCTCCTTATGAAATTTCAACCGAAACGCACGTTGCACAGAAATTACTGACTTTGACAAGTGAAATTCTAACACACAAAACGACTTCTCGCTTCCCGTGGCAGCCATTTTCTCTACTGTCGACGCCTAGCGGACAAATGGTTTACTGCCTAGTACATGGGGAAAAATATTTGAAGTACTCTTTCGTACAGTACTTGTTTTATTCTTATGAGTAAAATAGTTTTTTGTTAATGAATTTTCGAAACTCCGAAGAACATTATGAAACGCTCTGTATCTATTACAGTTTATTTCAACAATCTTACATGAAATAGTATTAGGTTAGAGTAAAAGTCCCTTGATTACTCTTTAAATAAATCTCAGTCTTATATCTATCTAATACTATGTTTTTTAAATTATTCATCAACAAAATGTAAACATAAACGAAAGAGGACAAGGTTATTAAATTTTATAGCGATATTTATTATCAAGTAGACTGAAAAAAATTCAAAAATAAAAATAATACGATTCTAAATTACAATTTAGAATGTGGACACGTGTCTTCCTTGTACGCCTATTAAATTACATAATTTTTTTTTTTAAATGAAAAGTACATAAATTTTATTTCATTAATAACTTCTGATACAGTTTCATATTATTTTTTTTTTTTTTTTTACAATCAGAGGTTAATAATTATTAATAAATTAACATATTTAAACTAAATAAAAGACGGATTCGAACCGATATGCCTTCTCCTTGTGAGATCCAAAATTTCATTAATTAACCATTTTTATTTGGCTATAACTCTGAAACCAATGAAGGTAAGTACCACTTATGATAAATCGTTGAAAACTCTCAATCAGAATTTATGACTGCAATTAAGAAAAAGTAGAAAATCCAAATTTTTGGGGGTGAGGCTTTTTTGTACACTTTTGGTTCAATCGATTGTAATCAAAAAAGGAGGAGCACAACTAGATGTTACAACAGTCCTAAATCCAAAATTTCAACATCCTACGGCTAATCGTTTTTGAGTTTTACGAGATACATACGTACGTACAAACGTCACGCCGAAACTAGTCAAAATGGATATTCCCATTGAAATCTGAAATTTGTAAACCGTAATTTTTTGCGATCGCAATACTTCCTTTACTTCGTTCAAGGAAGTAAAAAAATATTTTATTTTTTTTTAATGGCGCAAACCCAACTTTTTATCATTTTTCCCCTTTCAACTCAGAGTAATGAAAAAGTAATCGAAAATATCCAACTAAAATGATCTCACATCATGACAGCTTGTCATGTTTTTTTTTTAGCTATTAAACAAAATAAATATTAAATTTCTTATATACGCATTTGAAACAGTATTATTGTTAGATTATATTTCTTCTCATTATTAATGTAATACGTTACATTAAGTGTAGGCGCCAGTGATGATAGCTGATTCTTTAAATACGACTCGCAACTCATTTCCTCTGTTATTTATTAATTCCTTAAGTAATCTTCCTGTATCACATATAAATGGTGGTAATTAAAAATAATTATTCAATATAAATAATGAATATAGTTATTTATAAATAATATATGTACTAGTATGTACCTGCATCGATATTATAATTTTATATTCACGAGTCAATATTTTTAACTACTTTTAAATCTTCCTATTCAGTTAATGATGAATAACCTTTTCCCTATTTTTTACAGCGGTCTGTACAACGTATTGTTTCTTAAAAGAAAAGAATATATTAATTTATTATTTTGTCGTCCTTAGTTTGTTTCATTTCAATCACTACTTGAGATACTCGAGTTACTTTCTTTGAAAGTAATGATTTTTATTAATACATTTAGTCTCTTCAGTAAATAGAAAGGAAATTGATTTAATATTACTTGTATTTCGGGAGGCTTTCCATTTAAGTGCCTGGAATGAAATTTTTTTTTTTTTTTACTTGTACGAAGTGAAGGAAGTATTGTGATAGCGAAGAATTTCGGTTTTCAGATTTCAACGGAAATATATTTTTTGAACATCCCTGAATTCATTTTGAAAAGTTTCGGCTTGATGTCTGTACGTACGGATGTATGTATGTGCGTACGTATATATCTCGAATAACTCAAAAAGATTAGCCGTAGGATATTGAAATTTTGGATTTATGACTGTTGTAACATCTAGTTGTGTACCTCCCCTTTTGATTGCAATCAACTGGACCAAAAGTCTCCAAAAAACGCCGAAGTCAAAAAATGTTGGATTTTGGATTTTTCCTTAACAGCAGTAATAATCCCTCATAGAGACCTTTTTAGTGATATATCATGTGGCGGTACATATTTTCATTGATTACAGAGTTATAGCCAAATAAAATTTTAATTAATGAAATACCTGGATCTTTCAAGGGGAAGGCACATCGATTCAAATTCGACTTTATCTCTGTTTTTTAATCTTTTTTTTAAATTTAAATATATTGATTTATTAACCTCTGACTGTAAAAAAATTGTACAATAAATAATAATTCAATAATAACAATAAAAAATTGTTAAAAATAGCAAAAGTTATTAACGAAATAAAGTTTTATGAACTTTTCATTTAAAAAAAATGTGTATAGCTCACTAAACGGAATAGTTTAATTATTATTAACTTTTATTTATACGACGCACCAGAAATTTGAAACTTTTGTTAATCAGCTACTCACGGAAATACGAATAATACTGATCTAGTAATACGAAAAATAAATGGAGTTTTACTCTTTCCTAATATTTCATGTAAGATTATTGTATTAATAATTTTGGAAATATTTGATGTTAATAAAAACTAATATTTTAGCTATTGTGTAACTGTCCACTTATATTAAAGAATTGCAGGTTCGCATCTCATTTTCAAATTAAATAAGCTTAAATGAATTGCAGAAAAAATGTGTAATTTAATATGCGTACAAGAAAGTCATGTGGTGTCCACATCAGATTTTTTTTTTATTAACATAAAAATTTTAATTTCTTTTTCTATACTGAACAAATTTTTCTTTATAAACTATAAAAAGGTCAAGGTCATGAACAGTTAACACCTAAAGCGTTTTGAGAACAAACTTAATTGACGTTATACTTTTTCATCTAATATAACTTAATAGAACATTAAATAATAATTGGTAGAATAACACATGATAATTAAATTATAGATAATTATATATTAACAACTAAATAAATGTATTTTTTTTATTAAATTACAAATTTTCATTTTCTTTTTTTATATTCTGGTAATTTATTTCTGATGACTAACGTATGTAATCCCTCACGGAATATCATTTTTCGAGTTGACGGAGACCTCGGGGGTCTACAATCTAGTCACTTCATCTTCAATTTTTACAGGCTCATACAAAACTTTTAAAAAATTAATGCTCTCGCCTTTTATTCAAAACCAGTAAATTCAGGAAGAAGGCAGCTGCTTTGCTTAGGATCTTTGTTGTTGGTCCCACACGCCGAATGTTGATAGAATTACTGGAAAAAAGCATTACAGTTGTACTAACTACATGTCTATTATGGATAAATAACACGTAGAATAAGGAAATATAAAGAAAAGAATTAGAAACACAACAATAAGAAAATACGACTAATGAGATCGGATATTGTAACTTACTAATCGGCCCGTCTAGTCGAAACCTGGTCCCTCGGAACTCAGTCAACCCAGGAATATCCCGGAGCCAACTCAGGGGCTCCTCAGGCCTTCCGGGGCCAAGGGTTCTACCCCGTGGCCGCAGAGTTTGCTTCTCTCTCCATTCCAATTTGAAAGAGGGATCGACGTCCTGGACACTCGTAGAGCTTACTTCAGTCTCCATTCCCATCTACCCATAGGACTGCACTTCCTGAACTCCTGCACTGTACGTTATCCTCATGGTTGTCAGAATAATACTGATAAATAAAAATTATAGTATTCAGGCTCTATAGAAACCTGAAAAAGTAACTTAATTACAAAAGATAGAATAATAATAATTATGGTAACTAAAGTACACACCTTTGACGACAAAAAATTCATAACATAAGTGAAAGGATTAATCAATTTTTCCTTAATGAATATCTTTAATACACAACTTCACTCTCCTTGGAAGCGAAGAAGTAATGAATATTTTTGATATCTTAACGTTCAAGGAAACTAGGGCCTCGGTCGATTAAAACCTCCCCTGGGATAATAAGAATATCCAGTAAATTTGAAAGTAATAGGGTCGTTTGATTCTCACGTAATGCGGTAACCGACAAACTATATATACGAGAGTTAGTTTTTTTTCAAGGTCCGATCGGTCACGAAATTAAAACCACAGTGAAAATAAAAAAGTTTTTATTTGTAACAAGTACTTACATAGTTACGCTATTTCTTTACATAGTCGCCACTCCGATTTAGATATTTTTCGTAGCGTGGTACCAACTTTCCAATACCCTCGTCATAGAACGGAGCCGCCTGTGTTTTCAGCCATGTTTCTACGATGGTCTGCAGCTCGATGTCTGTGCCAAAATGTTATCCTCCTAGCCAGCGTTTCGTGTGAGCAAAGAGGTGAAAATCGGATGGAGCCAAGTCCGGGCAGTATGGTGGGTGATCAAACACTTCTCAACGAAAACGCTGCAGGAGCTTCTTCGTTACAGCTGCAGTGTGCGGCCGAGCATTGTCATGGAGAAAGACAATGCCTGATGACGACATTCCTCTCCGCTTATTCTGAATTGCCTTTCTAGACGTTGAAGGGTCACGCAGTATGAAGCTGCAGTGATGGTCGTGCCACGTTCCATGAATTTCACCAAGAGAACTCCATTCTGGTCCCAGAACACAATAGCCATACACTTTCTGTTGGAGAAGGTTCGCTTGAACTTCTTTGGTTTACTGGGAGACTGAGAATGCTTCCATTGTTTGGATTGTTCTTTTGTTTCTTCAGTTTCGAAATCCATGTCTCGTCCCCTGTGACAATTTTGTTCAAAAAATGTTCCCCTTCATTGTGGTAGCGCTGGAGAAAGTAGAGAGGCGTCCATTCACAGTGTTTTATGATGATCGGACAGCATCTTGAGAACCCATCTCGCACACAGTTTGCGGTACTGAAGTCTCTCACTCACAATGGTGTAGAGAGCTGAGCTTGAAATTACAGGAAACGAATCACTCAATACAGAAATTGTGAACCGACGATTTTCTCGAATCGCCTCATCCACTCGCTCAACGAGATCATCGGTTGACACTCGCTTCCTTCCCTGACCGCCTGCATCATTAACATCTGTACGTCCTGCTTTAAAGTTCCTGCAACATTGTCGCACTTTGCTGTCACTCATTGAAGTTTCACCGTATACATTACTTATTCGTCGATGGATTTCAGTTTCATTACACCCCTCAGCCTGAAGAAATCGAATTACCGCGCGCAATTCACGCTTGGCGGGAAATCCTATTTCAGAACTATTTGATGACAGATGCTATTTGCTAGCTGCAAATTCAGAACTAAACGAAGTGACGCGGCGTGATTGAAGCCCACACTAGAGACGCTATGCAACACATATGCCGCAAAGGTTCATCCGATTTTTGCGCGGGTTTTTATTTCGCAACCGATTGGACCTTGAAAAAATAACCCTCGTGTATATATATATATATATATATATATATACACCGTGATCTGTTAGACCGAGAGTATGACAAAAGTTAGCCTTCAACCTACTAACAAATACCCAGTATGAATTTTGAAAATCGGACGATTGTTTGCAGAGATATTATAAGAACACTCCATTGCACCTCCTAAAACAGCGTTCCAAAGCACCTTGTTTGTTATAAGTTGATGGTGATAACTAGTCTACCTTCCCACGAGGTGTACGTATCACTCTAGCCTTACACGCAGTCACCACGGGAAGCCCATTATTGTTAAACAGAATTTATTTAATATTATTTTATTTAACGTAAATTTAATTCTATTATTTTTGTAATATTTATTCGAATCATTCAATTCAAATCCAGCTCACGCAATGATAGAGACTCACAGTTCATAGAACATTAAATTTTGTGTTTCAACCGACAAATTTCCATTACTAGGTATATATATATATATATATATATATATATATTTTTTTTTTTTTTTTTTTCGAGATGAAATGTATCTAAAAACTTTCTTAGTTATGCCAAGAAACATGGATAAATCTTTGGTTGCAATTGATAGGGTAGTTTTTTGTTTATTCCGAAAATCAAAACCCCCTTCCTTTTCATATAATAATAAAGATTTTACAATTCTCCGAAAAAGAATACAATGTTCATCTGTCTTGCTTTATTGTATGCGCGCGAGCGCGCGCGTGTGTGTATATGTGTATGCGTGTCTGCGCGCACTCATTCTGGGTCCCAGCTAATAGGTGCAAATGGTAGCGATGTATGCGACGCAGACACAGTATTTATATGAATAAAATTGCTACCTGGGGCATATACCATGAGAAAATTAGATTGATTTAGAATTAACCGACTGGTTTATGTATTTCGAAGTAATATATTTAGGAATAATTCTTTTGTTTTTCTAAATCGTGTAAGGATATGATTTATATTACACGAATTAATGCGTGTGTTTTGGATCGCGTTATTTATGATTCTAAATTCATTTTTATCTATGACTATGTGTTTGTTTACGAGAATTATATGGAATTGCCTACGCATGATAACTCATTCATTTAATTCCATTACCAGTTTTTATTTTATTTTAAGAATTCAATTCATGTTTGGTTTATATATACTTACTGCTACTTTAAACGTCTCCAGTATTGCCTAATTTTCTTATCAGGTGAAGCTTCTATCATGAATATTTGTACAGTAATGTAGAATTTATATTTTTTTAAATTTATTTTATTTATTTAAGAATTGTATAGTAGACTTCCTTGTTAGCGATTAACAAAAACCAACCCTGGTTTCAGACAACCAATTTGGTTCCTTATAATTCTGTTTATTTAATAACATTATTATCTTTGTATTGATAATAAAGTAAATAAAATTTTATTATTTTTATTATTATTATTATTGCTATTTAAGGCCAATACAACGTGTTATAATATATATTTCCAAAACATGAAAAAATAATATGCAAATATAATAAATATTTCTCTGTTCTTTACTGATAAATATTTGATACCTTCCATCTATAATCTGAATGCATTCATTGACATCAGTCGAAAACGATCGTTCATAGTTGGACAAAATAAGTTCTCTTTCTGGTAATTTATTTTAAAAATTTAAGTGTTAGGGAAGTAGATTTAGTACGCATTAAAATGCATATACATCTAGACATGAACGGTCATACCATCACATTTATTAATTTTAAAACATATATACGATAAACCTTAAAAAAGTAAGATTTTAGATTAATTTTTTAATTGTTTGGATAGAGATGACACAAAATTACTGAAATATTTGAGAATATATCTGGCCAAAATTACAGGAAAAGTAAAAGAAAATTGGAACGGTAATGTATATTAATTTCTGATGATGAATCCTCCAACATATTTTCGTTCACTTAGAACACTCCTTACTCTACTCTAAAACAATAATCTATTCGAAGCCAGAAATTTATTTAAAAAAACCGTAACACCTTTTGCATCCTATTGATTCCAAGTACATTAACTTTTTAACCAAACCCATGAATCAGATTCCTAAACAATAAATTTAAAGCAGTTATATTACATAAAAAATCATAAAGTAAGTAATATAACTTGACTTAAACATCAAAATACTACTGAACGTGTTGGAGCCATCCTTAAGATCAATACACAACCCATGCCAGATACATCATTGAAAGAAAATATTAAAATAGTCCCAAATTACTTCCTTCTTTGAGTAGAATACACCCAACATATTCCGCATCATAATGTCAAGTCCACCAAAATGAAGCTAAAATCTGGTTCCATTATTAAAAAATTCAGTTTTTTTTCATAAAACGAACAGGTAAAATAACTTTAAGTAATGCTACTTCTACGTTTAGTGGTTTTAACATTTAAACATTCAGTGCTGAACACTTGCAGGCTTTGCATATATATATATATATATATATATATATATATATATATATTGGGTCTTTGCATATATGCCATCTGCTGACCACGCATATCCGCGTGATAGTAATCCACTTTTCCATTTCTACTGATTAGTATCATATTGCTATTGACTAGGTATCGTACGTTATGACATCAGAAACGTATATATTTTGTTACTGTGCAGTTCGTTCGTAGTTGCATTGAACCGGATTATTTTAGTGAAATTTTACATTTGTGTGAACTTTCATGAATTTTGAACGAGGATAGATTTATAATAAAGAGATTTATTTTATAAGTTATTTGTATTGAGTTAGTATTGATTAAAGAATAATGTTTTACTTCTATTTTACAATTATATATACGAGTAGATACTATTATTTTCATTTTAAATTAATAACTTTAAGCGATTATTTATTTCCTTTATAATAAAATGGAAGTTACATAAATGTTTTTATTTTATTATATATTATTCTTTTAAATAAAAACATAAAAATATACAATGTATTATTTCATTGTATGTTTAAAACATAAATAGTATTTATTTTACTTCTTTATTAGATCTATTCTAAAACTTTCAGAGAAATTTAAGTAAAAACTAATTATGTCAGATGATACATGAAATCATCATTTTTAGCCTCCGGTACTACCGTTAGGTACTTCATTAGAGGATGAGATGAGATGGCAATTTTTTAGCGTGTGAAAATGCCATGCCTGACCGGGATTCGAACCCAGGACCTCCGGATGAAAGGCCGAGACTTTACCCACTTGCACCACGGATGCCGACGATATCTGAAATCAGATGATTTCATGCTTCAGTGAGTTAAAAACAAAAAAGAATAATTCAATACGGAGAGTCAATACACCGATGAAAAGCCAGCAGTCAATTTATTAAAATTATAACAAGGAAAAAATTGTTGTTATTAAGATAATAATTAGTATTATCTTTTCTGCTAAAATCACTATAGTTTCCATGTTGAGTACTGTTTACCTCTCTTAGCTTCATTTTTAACCCACCGGGTTGGTCTAGTGGTTAACGCGTCTTCCCAAATCAGCTGATTTGGAAGTCGAGAGTTACAGCGTTCAAGTCCTAGTAAAGCCAGTTATTTTTACATGGATTTGAATACTAGATCGTGGATACTGGTGTTCTTTGGTGGTTGGGTTTCAATTAACCACACATCTCAGGAACGGTCGAACTGAGAATGTACACGACTACACTTCATTTACACTCATAGATATCATCCTCATTCATCCTCTGAAGAATTATCTAAACGGTAGTTACCGGAGGCTAAACAGGAAAAAGAAAAAAAAACTTCATTTTTTATCATTTGTTGATGCGTTGCGGAACCACTCCATTGCTAAAACTTGTTGTACTCCAATAATAAAATAATCTTACTGAGGTACTATAAGTTTAAAAAGGGAGGTGGACACATCGTTTGATCACGCACATTAAGCCGAGGGCCGAGAGGAAGTTTGGCTGACACAATTCATGACCGGCTATGGGGATCTTTCGTTCATACCTGTGTGGACAAAGAAGAGCTGAAGACCCCTTCTGCCCCTACTGTCGGGAGTTAGATACGCCGGAGCACGTGATATTCCAGTCCCCGCAGTGGGACGAGGAACGCCGCGATTGTATTTTCGGAACTGAACATATCGAAGTGGGGACCATCGTTGGAACGATGTTATGCAATTCGGTGGACTTCGACACTGTGACGGGGTTTTTGTCGGGAATACTGCAAACGAAATATCGGAAGCGAAGGGATGAGGGACAGCTCCGTGCGGAGCTGCCGTTCGCCCGTGTATGCACGGGAGGCGGTGGAGATGAAGTGCGGGGACTCTCGAACCCCTGAGCTAAAAGACTGACTAACGCCTCTAACTGGGACTTCAACGACATAGTCGGACCTGGCGTTTCCCTCGTCTGACGACTAGAGCCAAAGGTACCTTCCGGAACCGTGTTCATGTGTAATTGGTGGTCCAGTTCCGGGAGGCAAGGAAAAAAATAAAAAACTTATTGTAGTACAATAAGTTTTGACAATGGAGTGGTTCCGAAACGCGTCAAGTGAATAAAGAGTTATGTTAAGAAAGGTAAACTTCACTACTTAACATAAAAATTCATAGTAAGTACTGGGACAAACATACCTATATGTCGTTACAAGCAGAGTACATTTTTCAGTTACCTTCATAAACAACGTGTGTTTGAAAAAATATTTTTAAAAAATAATTATTTTAATTTACATATAAATTGCAATTCGTAAGATAATCAGTTCATTTATTAATAAAAATCAAAATTTATTTTAATCTTTTAAATTAAACTCATATTTGACGGGTTAGTCGACGTATATTTTAAACTCTACTCTTTTTTTAAATTCATATATTTTTAAATCTCAAGTATAAATAAAAATTCATAAAAGGATTGTTTTCAAATTTAATATATTTTCTGCCTTCAGATAAATATGTAATATGAAACCCATGTTTCTCTCTCTTTTCTTGAAGTATGAACGAATGAGTATATCAACAGAATCCAAACTCGCGTTGTAAAATTAATTTTGTATGAAATCAAGATGTTAACTAAAACATTCTCTTTATTAATACAGTTGATAATTTATCAAAAATAAATGATTTTGTTCTTATAATATACAGTATATCTAAATATGCGATACACTGAAGGCGTTTCAGACAATTTTATGTCTGTAGATTTCAAGTGTATCTATAAATATTTAAATATACGTTTTTATATTAAAAAAAAAATTAATTAAAATCGGTATTAACAATATAAAATCTAATTATTTTAAATTAAATTATTGTAAAAATATTTTTAATATCATTAAACAATTTGGATTTTATTGTAAATAAGAATTAATGTAGTGATTTTTCACTTCATTTAAAGCGAAAAATTAATAGACAGAAATAGTAAATTGACTATACAAGAACTGATCAATAAATATATAATTATTAATTATTTTAGTATTAAAATTTAATTACTTAATTTAAATCATAAATTTATAATTATAGTTTTTTTTTATTTACTTACTGTAGTGTTACAGTAACAGAATTCGAAATTATTATTCTGTTATTTTACATTAAACCGAATAATAAATTAATTATTGCGATGTAATACAATAAATTGATTATTATTAATTAATCAGAGTTTTATAATAATTACCATAAAGGAAAATATAATTTTTAAAAATCAACTTTTTATTAAAGCATAATATACTTTTTACATTCTTCAACCTTTGTTTAAATTCGACGCCTAAGTAAAAACCGATATGCTAACTTTGAATTTGAAATGAAAAAAAAAATGTATTATTTTATGATTTGAAAGTTTTATTTTTCAAATGAGGTTTAGTCTTAAAATAAAAAATTTGATTTTGACACCACATGACTTCATTGTATTAAATTACATATCACTTTTTTTTTTTTAATGATAAGTACATAAAATTTTATTTTATTAATAACTTCTGATATTTTTTCATAACTTTTTCTTTTTTTTGTTATTGAATTATTATTCATCGTAAATTTTTTTTTACATTCAGAGGTTAATAATTATTACGAAAATCAATAAATTTAAATTAAAAAAAAGGAGATGAAGTCTGCTTCGAACCGATGTGCCTTCCTCTTCAAAGATCCAAATATTTCATTAATTAAAATTTCATTTGGCTACAACTCTGGAACAAATGAAAGTACCACCTATGATATATATTGAAAAGTTCTCAATAAGGGCTTATCAGTTAAGAAAAACTCGAAAATCTAAATTTGATTGGATTTTGGACTTTTTTGGTTCAGTCGATTGCAATCAAAACGGGAGATGCACAACTACATGTTACAACAGTCCTAAATCAAAATTTCAACATCCTACGGCTAATCGTTTTTGAGTTATGCGAGATATATACGTACGCACATGCATACATACGTACGTACAGACGTCACGCCGAAACTAGTCAAAATGGATTCAGGGATGGTCAAAGTGAATATTTCCGTTGAAATCTGAAAACCGAAATTTTTCATTAACGCAATACTTCTTTACTTTGTACAACGCAATAAAAAAGTTGTAGGACTTTCCCGTTACAGGTTGTTTCTAATGCACAGCTTACACACACAACTTAATTTAAAATACTTATAATTTTATTTAAATATAATATTTTTTCGTTTACATAATTTAATGATAAAGCGCGCATACCGTATTTAATTTGCGCGGGCGTGGCGGTACTAGCGGCGACAGTCGGCACTAACTAAACTTCTCAACATACATAGAACGAATTTTACTTGTGCTGTCAGCAGACTGGTGTAGCCCAAGACTTAACGCACCAAGTACCGTATCAACCGGGCGATCGAATTCGAGACCCAGCCAGACCGAGTTAGTTTTTTTACACTTTAAATATTATTCATTTATTTAATTCCTCCGCTCATCTGTGACGTCACAAAAATTAGATGGATTTTTTGTGGTGGGGGTGGGGTTATGCAAATTTTTTTTCAGACATTGTTATTTTCTAATTATTAACAAATGTGCCTAAGAAAAATATGACCTTAATCGGGTGAAACCTCGATATCCTTAGGGTTACCTTGCTCTACAGCCTCACCCTCTTGACCTTTTAAGTTGAAAATCTAATGGCATCAATGCCCCAATATAGAAGTAATCTGACCAAGTTTGGTCAAAATCGGTCCAGTAGTTCTGGAGATTTATAAGGTGATTTAGAGGCCAACACCAAAAACTCACACGTACATACAAACATTAAGCCGAAAAATGTCCATCCTGTTTTACCTGTCCCTCAGGTTCAAAACGTCAAGATCCAGTGAAAACCGCATATGCCCAAGTTGGACCGATTACAATATTTTCCCTTCTAGAGCTACAACACTGCTACATCGCTATCTAGATGGGAAAATAACAGTATATTTCATTATATACCATGTTGTCCGCGGCTTCGCCCACGTGGATTTTGGATTTATACTTAGAAAGAGTTTTCAAAAGAAATATTAAATTTTTTTCTTTAAATTCTACTACAGATTAATGGTTGATATTTTAATGATGATTATATTGACAAATTGATCTACGGCAAAAATTGTAGTCTTATCAAATTGTTTCTACTGCTGTTAGCTTTATCCTGGGAATGTTCGTACTTTGCAACCTTTCTTGGCTAGCGAAGTTTAGCTTTTACGAACGACAAGTTTTTTAAAGAAGTAGAAAGCACAACAAAAAACCGTTTTTGCGCATCTCTTTGTAATACCACTTTTCCCAGAGAATTAGATGAGCTCAGTGTGGAACAGATTAAAAAGTGTCCATGAGAGAGCAGTCCTCCCGTAAGTCAAGTAATGCCGCTTTCTGATTCTTCCTCTGGAACTTGTTTATGGTATGGCAAAACACAGGTTTAGGGGA
Source organism: Lycorma delicatula (assembly GCF_047948215.1). Classification (NCBI taxonomy): domain Eukaryota; kingdom Metazoa; phylum Arthropoda; class Insecta; order Hemiptera; family Fulgoridae; genus Lycorma; species Lycorma delicatula. Next base: position 20,986,317 of record NC_134459.1, read on the forward strand.
AAATAAAGTCTTTTGAGTTCAAAAAGATAATCTGATAGCATAAAATATATTCATGAAGTAAACACAGATTCCTCTTGGCTAAAACCGATTTAGCTTTGGGCGTCCGGCATCATCTCCTAGAAAAAATAAAAGAACATTATAGAACTAAAAGGAATAAGAACATTATTAATTACATATCGTTGAGAATAAAAATCCTCTTACAAAATTTTGGTTCCCAAATCAAATCTTTTAAAAAATGTAAATATGTATAATTTTATTTGTTGAACGGATTGTCTAAATACCAGTTCTCATGACTTAAACCCCCCTTTACCACCCCAAATTGGATTGTTTACAAATGATAAAAAGGATAAGTGTTAATCTGTTTTTAAGAGGAGTCTAAATATAAATCTTCTCGACTGTAATACCTTCGATTTCTAAAATGTCGAATTTTTGTTAAAAAATTTGCTCCCTCTTTCACCTCCTTATAGACGGAGTTTTCCAAAATTCTTCCTTATTGGTTACCTGCATTATAAAAACAATATACTTTCCAACAAAATTACGTTACCTAGGTTTTTTTTTACTTCAGTCATTTGACTGGTTTGATGCAGCTCTCGAAGATTCCCTATCTAGTGCTAGTCGTTTCATTTCGGTATACCACCTACATCCTACATCCCTAACAATTTGTTTTACACATTCCAAACATTGCTTGCCTGCACAATTTTTTCCTTCTACCTGTCCCTCCAATATTTAAGCGACTATTCCAGGATGCCTTAATTTGTGGCCTATTAGTCTGTCTTTTCTTTTAACTATATTTTCCCAAATGCTTCTTTCTTCATCTATTTGCCGCAACACCTCTTCATGTCACTTTATCCACCCATCTGATTTTTAACATTCTCCTATAGCACCACATTTCAAAAGCTTCTAATCTTTTCTTCTCGGTACTCCGATCGTCCAAGTTTCACTTCCATATAAAGCGAAGCTCCAAACATATACTTTCAAAAATCTTTTCCTGACATTCAAATTAATTTTTGATGTAAACAAATTATATTTCTGACTGAAGGCTCGTTTCGGCTGTGATATTCAACATTTTATATCGCTCCTTCTTCGTCCATCTTTAGTAATTCTACTTCTCAAATAAAAAAATTCTTCTACCTCCATAATCTTTTCTCCTCCTATTTTCACATTCAGTGATCCATCTTCGTTATTTCTACTACATTTCATTACTTTCGTTTTGTTCTTGTTTATTTTCATGCGGTAGTTCTTGCGTAGGAATTCACCCATGCCGTTCATTGTTCGTAATCCTTTTTACTCTCAGCTAGAATTACTATATCATCAGAAAATCGTAGCATCTATATCTTTTCACCTTATACTGTTACTCCGAATCTAAATTGTTCTTTAACATCATTAACTCCTAGTTCTATGTAAAGATTAAAAAGTAACAGAAATAGGGAACATCCTTGTGAGACTTCCTTTCTTATTACGGCTTCTTTCTTATGTTCTTCAATTATTACTGTTGCTATTTGGTTCCTGAAAATGTTAGCAATTGTTTTTCTATCTCTTTATTTGAACCCTAATTTTTTTTAAAATGCTGAACATTTTATTCCAGTCTACGTTATCGAAAGCCTTTTCTAGGTCTATAATCGCCAAGTATGTTGGTTTGTTTTTCTTTAATCTTCCTTCTACTATTAATCTGAGACCTAAAATTGCTTCCCTTGTCCATATACTTTTCCTGAAACCAAATTGGTCTTCTCCTAACACTTCCTCCACTCTACTCTCAGTTTTTCTGTACAGAATTCTAGTGAAGATTTTTGATGCATGACTAGTTAAGCTAATTGTTCTGTATTCTTCACATTTATCTGCTCCTGCTTACTTAGGTTAAGTGGTTTTTACGGAACGTTAATGAATCAATCAGTCAGAATACTTCGTTATGTAACTTTTTATTAATTTATTTTTTTAGACCATCAAAATTTGCTTCAATACAAAAAGACGAAAATAAGAAACACAAAAGGGAAATATTTTCATCTTAATAAAAATAAGTAAAGGAATACAGAGAAACGGCAAAAAAGAGATTGTTATCTATAAGTCTGTTTGGAATGAGGAAATATATTCAGGGCCATCGAAAAAGGTTGCAGCATTTAAAAAAAATCGTATCTCAGAAATTACTAGAGATAATCCAACGAGTATTTTTTTTTAAAATTCACTAACTCAAAATGTTTTCTTTTAAATACCTTAGAATGTTTCAATATGAACTCCATTGGTCACTCTGCAAAATCCAACCATCGGTAATCGACAACAAAAATTTGAATTAAAAAAAAATTAATATTGACATATCATAGAAGATGATAATGTTAGAAATTATATACGAATAGATAGGTGGACGAGGTATAACAAATTTGAGGGCTAAGGGACCTCAATTAGAAGAGCCTAAATAGAAATTTTCTCGACTGTATTATTTTACCTTCATATTATTTTATTCTGAATATTGGTAAAAATATAAAAAGAAATGCAGAGAAATAACACGTGAACCAATACTGTGTTTAATTTAAGTATTTAAATAAACATTATTCATAATGTATATATATATTTTTTTTTTGAAGGTTTGTGTTTAAATTTATAAATATCATTAGATAAATAAGGTTTTACCTGAGTTTTGTTTTTTATATGCGACATATATTTTTAAGTTTTGCTTTTTATTTTTATTTATTTTTACCAATAAATTATTATCATCATAAATACGTTCTATGCATATATGGAACTACTTCTTTTTTTTTACCTTCCAGCTGCTAATCTGACCTACTTTATTATACTCGTACAAATTTGGGCGCAAAGCTTTTCTCTTTCTTTTGTAACCAATTCTATCATAAAACTTACAGAACAAATATTCAATAGGTTTCAAAAAGATACAAATATCTTTTTCTTACTAATATTTTTTCCTTTTTTTTACATTTTAATCATTTTTTTTTTAGACTGACCATCCTAAAATTGACTCTGAAGTAGGCAGGAAAGTACTGCACCCTCCGACATTCTTACTTTCCGTTCCGTACCTAAATTTAACAAAAATCTGTAATTATATTAATCTGTACTAAATTATAGCACAGTTCATCAATTGGCTTTATTAAATTTTCATAACTATATACGCCATAAATATGATTTTTAATCTGAATTGGATTCATACGATGAGAAATTAATATCGACCACATTAGCCCAGTTATCCGAGATCCTAACTTCATATTTGACTGGATCCCGGATTCGGAAATTAATCGCATTTTTAATTCGATTTTTATTTATATATTTCATTTATAGTTCTAATACAACAAAGTTATTTCGATGTAACTTTTTGTACAATATGTCTATGAATCCTTTTACTTTCTTAAAAAAAAAAAATTTGTTTATGATAATTTTATTCTGTAAAATTTTGGCACAGCTTCTTAAATCTTCAGTAGAAACATAAAAAGTATGAAAATTATTACAAAAATTGTTTATGATAACTAAAATGAGGTGTTATTATGTATTCCGTTCACAGAGCTATGTATTCCTGTTATAAAGTACTTGAAACTTGATAACATAGCTACAAAGGATAAATGGTCTATTAAAAGAAATTCTTAAATAATAATAATAAAAAACGAAGTAATTTTTTAAATAAATGTCGGAAGTTGTTCACAAAAACAGTGTAAATCATTATGTTCATTTAAATTAGGAAGTATTTTTTTATTGCTGTAAAGTTCATATTACAACCATTAATTTCATATCCGTACCATTTTAAACGCCACAGTCAATCTCCATGGAGTGGTAGTATTTCTTCCTTTCATCCAGAAGTTCCGGGTTCGAGTTTTGGTCAGACATGGCATCTTTCATACGGTACAGAATTCATTATCATCAATCATAATGTCTATTATTGGTGTTAGCCTGTTGCTCTTATATATTAACAAATTAATAAATTACGCCGGCGGCAATATTCGGATTTAGAATAATATTTTCTTTAGTGACGAGCCATGATTTCATATAAATGACTGTGTAAACAGCCAAAAAAACCGATATTGGATTGCAGAAAACTCTCGTGTTTTCCACGAAGCAAGATTACAACCTGATAAAGTCGGAGTTAGATGTGCAATTTTTCGAAAGAGAATATTTTTTCACAGAAATAGAACATCTGAAAGCTAGCAGATTATAATTGACTTAATAGAGCTGCTGTAAGAAGATGAACGCGATTCCTGGTTGCAACAAGACGTTGCAACAACCCACACAACGAATAACACAATTTGCTACTGGAGTTTTTTAGGGAGAGAATCATGTTCTGTAATCCACGGACGCCTATCAGATTTATTTCCCACAGATTTTTTTCATTGAGGTAAATTAAAAGAAAAAATATTTACAAAAATAATCGTTACAAAGTTTATAAATTCTAACGGAACACTGAAGTCGGAACATCCCACATCAGTGTTGTAACCAATAAAAAACGTGGGCTAATATGAAGTGTATGAAGTGGAAGTCATTTCAAACATTTATTGTAACAAAATTTCGGTAAGTTAGGAAATAATTTAATATCTATTTTTCTCTTAAAATTGAATAAACGTTTTTCACACAGCAGTTTACATGTATGTTTTTTCAGTATGGGTTGCATAACCATTTTGCTCATCCTGTATTTTTTTTGTAATAGAGAGATTTTTCTTAAGATTTAAAGAAAGATAAAATATCTGTTTTCGAATTTAGTTTATGTCAAAATGGATGTAGATGTAATCTTTTAAGTACTTTTGATGATCGGATCTACAAATAATTTACACAAACTTATTATTCAATAGATAATAGTTAATACTTGCTTCAGTAGCGTCTTCCTCATTCTGGCAAATTCGTACTTCATAATTAAAAGCTCAATCGAAGCTCAGTTGGATGCAGAATTGTAAATCCACTCGAACTTCATTTATTCGTACGGCGCAACAATTTGCTACATTAGCGTGATAGTAACGAATAATGTATCCATTAGATTACACTACATAGTATGGAAAAATAATACGTATAACTATATCACAATATCAAAATATTACGAATTTTTATTCGCGCCTTAATAAAACCCTTTATTAAGTTATTTGTAACGTTTTTTCCATTTCTAAAATTTCTGATGCAATTTAATATCTACCCTCTTTTCTCTCGGAACAATGAAAAGATACATTGTATATATATAATTGGCTTAAAGGAGAGAAAGGCCAATAAAAATTAGCTAATTTATATTCTGTTTTATTCTGGCTGGCATCCTGTAACAGCTGCTTCTGAATGATAATGATTTTTTTATAACATGTGAACAAATTCCGTACGAGACTCATACCCAGAACATCAGGATAATCTGAGTAATTAAGTGTCCTTTATTAATTATCTACATTACCATAATTTTATTTCATCTTTTATAGATAACCCTATGATTAAACTCCAAAAAGTTGTCTCTCTTAATTAGTTAAATTGAAGTGTTTTAAATGTTCTAATTCGTTTAATTGGTCTAACTCTTTACTAAATTGAAAATTCACATTACATTTCATAACAGTTTATTTTTTATTTTAATAAAGTAATTATTCTTTACATTATTTATACTCCCATGCCATTTTTAGAATATAAAAATTCTTTTAAATAGATTTCAAAAAGGTGTTTTTTTATTAAATCTACCGTTATAATGGACGTCGGTCAGTTACGTCCGCCTAACCCGGTGGGTTAGGCCTTTCACCCGAAGGTCCCGGGTTCGGATCCCGGTCAGGCATGGCATTTTTCACACACGCTACAAAACATTCATCATCTCATCCTCTGTGGAATGAATTGCTTGACTGTGGACCCGGAGGTAAAACAAGCAAAAGAAAACCCACCGGGTTGGTCTAGTGCTGAACGCGTCTTCCCAAATCAGCTGATTTGGAAGTCGAGAGTTCCAGCGTTCAGGTCCTAGTAAAGTCGGTTATTTTTATACGGATTTAGTAACAAAACTCGTAGAGAATTTAATTTTGAGAAAATTAATGTAAATTCAAGCAGTAAAAAATAAAAACTTTTAAAAATCGAATTTTTTTTATTGAAGCAAAACAGATGAAAAATAGACAGGAAATCTTATTATTTTTTCTGTGTAATAACTGTAATTGTAATTGTAATGTCTTTTACTTAATAAAAATATTAATGATTAATAATTACATGGTATATTTAATCAATTAATTAACTCGTTAACTAATTAAAAACAATGTGCTTGTGTTAATTCAAAATTAAACAAATTAAAAAATTGTGTTTATTACATAATTTATTTCACCGAGTGTAAAATAATTTTAATGAGTCTTTCTTAGGAGGAATCAACTGATTTAAATTTTATTTAGAATATCTAAATTTGAATTAGTTAATAAAATGAATTGTAGTTCAGACACCATCTATTTAATTTTTAAATAAAATAACGTATATTCAATATTGATTGAAATTTTTCGATAATTTTTAATATGAAATGGTAAAATGTTACGGTTAATAATTACATGTTTTTAATATTTTCCAATTTCATACAGGACGATGGTAATTCTTTAAATATTTTATTACATTAAACGTAACTTTGCCGGTACGATTTACCATTTCACGTTAATCAAATGTTAGGGACGTTCTAGTGAAGGTCAAACGGTGATCCTACGGACTCGCTCAAAATGTTTGTCTGTCCTTTCGTGACGTTACATTAATTACAGAAGCATATGCAGATTATAAGTTTATTACGTAAACATGAAGAGTGGAATGATTAAAAAAATCACCTTACGCCGTAGGTAATGCCATACCTCATGGGATTTTAAGGTGAAAGGGGTCTAAAATATTATAAATTATAAACAAATATTAAAAAGATATTATTGAAAATGTTAATTTTATAATAAAACATTTTTATTACTGATCTAAAAAGTGAAAGTGACAAAAAATTAATAAATAAAGAAACGTAAAGTAAGTAAGTAGACAAATTTATTGATTAGTAACTTTTTTAATTAAAGTTTAAAGCTAACCAATTAGCTAGTTAGGTAAGATCGTGGATACTGGTGTCCTTTGGTGGTTGGGTTTCAATTAACCACACATCTCAGGAATGATCGAACTGAGACTGTACAAGATTAAACTTCATTTACATTCATACGTATCATTTTAATTCATCCCCTGAAGTTATATCTGAACGGTAATTACCGGAGGATAAACCGGAAAAAGAAAGAGTTACGTCAGCCTGAAAAAGAACCTGTCAATTCCGTCCCTCAAAGGAGATTTTATCCTGTCAACTCCCGTTCCTCGTAGGAAATTATTATACCTTGCTATTCCAAAAAAAATGGTCATAATAATAAGTATAGATACTAATGTATCTTCCTTTAAAGGATATATGGTTCTAATATCCCAGTGAAAAGTAAAAACATATTTCACACTTATTAGTGATCATCAGCTGTAGATTTCCATTGAAAGGAATTACAGTATATGTTTTCTAACTACTTAAAAAGGATTTTTTTGTTTTCAATTTTCTGTGCAATTTTAATTTTTTATTTTATTATTTATTTTTCTATATATTTTATTTTTTTTTGCTGCGGTTTGTCCAGCTGTTTAAAATAATTTTGTCAATCTGCTATGTTACTTTAATTTATTGTTAAAAATTTCATAGACAGCCTTTACATACTGCATTCTAGAACAAATTTTACTGGTGAATTTATTCACTTGTTCCCGAAGATATATTTCCTTTTTTTCTATCCGTTTATATTTCCTTATATTTTCTTTGCTTCTTAATTTGATCAATGTATTAGCCTGGAAATTTTTCAAAACATTAACAACATTGTATAAGTTGGGATAAGAAGTGTAGAAGTGCGCATTTAATCGACCGTGAAAAGATTCTCATTTATTCGTCGTACGATTCGTTGAAACGCTGAAATCCGCCTATATTTTTTAGGAAATGTAGTATCGAATACGTAATCTGTGAATATTTTTATGATTTGTTTACCAGCTGTCATTTGTTATCGCATTGTTGTCTGTAAAACAATCGTCTATGTGTTGGGACTTGTAATAAATAAGTAAACCAAAAAATAATTTCAAAAAACGGCTGGTTTCCCTGTTCGATTTATATTCAGATGATAACCCGAGAGTTTAAATATTTATTTTTCCACCAGTTTTACCCTAGATGAAAACGACAACTCTTGATCTTCATTGAAGGCCAAACAACTTTCGCAACACCATGTACTGCAGTTTCGAAGTCTATAAGCATTTAATCAGAATCAACGGATTAATTATGCGATTCGCCCTTTGCGACAGTTGACTTTAATATTTCGGTATAACTGCAAGAGTCCTTGTCCGATAGTAGAAAAAAAAAACCAGTGGTACGTACATATCCGTATATTGTAAATATCTGTTTGAAAAATTTTGGGCAATTTTTAAATTAACCAACATAGATTTTTGGCGTCTCACACAGAATTTTTTTAATTTGTCGTTGTCAAGAAACAAAGTCCTTTGAGTTCATCATGAAAAAGTCATCCCCAGTATTGGTGACAATTTCCATTTTTTTGCTTTTTGCTGAGCGCAGTGAGTTGCACAATGACTTTTTGATAGACTTGGATGAATTGAATCTCTGGACCGCCTAATTACTCTTTCATTAACTCAATGTCTCCTGTTGATAATCTTACATGTCTCTATTATATGTCAATTCTCTCTGTATGAGTTTGGACGGCTTACGTGAAATAAATTCAGCAAAAAAATGATTATATATTTAAAATATATATTATCTCATAGATAATTTAATTCAGTCATACATTTTTACGTAATTATTGACTTTTAAACCAATTCTATAAAATGAAAAAACGTTTTTCCTATAAAAAAATAAATAAATAACCAATTAAGCGCTTTGGCAATAAACTGCTAAATGTAGAAGAGCTGTCACGAGTCACAAATCGATTCTGAAAACGGTATATCGATTATCAAGAATAACTAACATTCAATCCTAAACGTAATGGGAATGTGAGGTATGCCTTTGCCTTCTTAGCTGAACCAATATACTATTCGCATCAATATGCCAATCACCCAAAAATGTAGATTATAATCATCAGTCTAACTATTGATAATTTTAACTCTATTTGTAAGATAAATATTCTGCTTATTGAAAATTATTGGAATGCTAAAAGTAACTCTAACTGGTGCCTCCTGTATTTTATGTTCTTTACATTCATAAAGCTCATACGAAAGACTAGAAAAATGTAAGACAACAAATTAAATGCCCTTTCTTTTACAAAATATTTTGTCGTATGCACTGTCTCAAATCAATCGATATATACGACGAATTCAACATTTTGTTTGTCAGTCTGACAGAAACGTAACACCAAAGAAGGTGATTTATTAGTGAAAAATAATATAATAAATTTTTTTTTATCAATTCAAAAAGTGTTCCCTGATTTTTCGACTCCATAGAAAGATAGAAATGTTGCTTGGTGGTGAGAGGTACAACGTGTTAATAACGCAGGATAAGTTAATGTTTAAACACATGTCAGCAGTGGCGGCTCGCGTATATGCACTGTGGAACTGCAGCACCTCTATTACCACTTGATATCATCGATAACATTTTAATATAATGAGTATTTTTTTTCTTTAATTCTTTCTTTATATTTGTACAATATATAATCCTTAAGCGTAATCTCAGTAGCCACCTCAGTTTATTAAAAAAAATACAAAAATCGTTGTATGGAACTGTGAGCTTCACAGTTCCAGCGGCTTAGTGTTTGGCTGTTGTGCGATTTCAATTTTAAGAAGTTTGGGTTATGTTTAGAAAAAGAAAATTTAGATTATTTATATATTCATTGTAGGTAACAATTATGATGTAATAAAGTTTTTTTCTTATAATGCCTCTGCAGAAAATCGAAATTGGTTTTTTCGCGATATCGCCTCTTCCCTTTAAAGAATTTTCTTTTTATATTTTTAATACGATCAGTGCCCTACTTATAGAAACATTTCAGCTAAATTTTAAGAAAATCGGTTTGTTCAATCCAGAACTATAAGGCCAAAATCAGTGCGACACAAACGTACACACATTCATACATATATTTTTTTGGTCTAGATGATTAGTTGGACCTTAAAACATAAAAATTTGCAAAAATCTTAATACCCCATTTTTGGCGCGATCCTCTTTTATTATTTTCCCCTTAGTATAGCTTTTCTATATTCTCCGGAAAAGTAAAACAATAAATCTAATATAAAATAAATAACATCATGACTAGAGAACTACACCAACAGAATAAAAACTTAAATCTTAAAATAGCTAAAAGCAATCATAATCAGCCGATTACGTAAATAACGATTGAGTTTGTTTATGACTAATGTAATGCTGCCAATCTGTATGTAACCAGTGTAATAGATAGTCATTTTCCCAACTTGTCTGGCTCTTATTAATATCTATTTATTTATACAACAATACAAGTTTTACGTAAACTTTCAGCTACTGATGAATAGTGAGGAATTTTGTAGCGTGTGAAAAATGCCATATCTGATTGAGATTCGAACCCGGGACCTACCGATGAGAGACCGCTACCACTCCACCACGGAGATCGGCAGGTATAATATTACATTTATATTTTTTATTTTATTTATTTTTCTGTCTAGCCTCCGGAACCACCGTAAGGTATTATTTCACCGGTATCCACGATCTAGTATTCAAATCTGAATAAAAGTAACTACTTTTACTCGGATTTGAACCTGACAATTCTCTACTTCGAAATTAACTGATTTGTGATGACGATTACACTACTAGACTAACCTGGTGGGTTTTAAATTAATATTTAGATTTATAAAAATAACTTTTATCTTATAATAATTTTAATTTATCATAGCATATATCTAAATGATCAGTGACACGTTTATATTTAATATAATGTTAAGCAATGACAATTGCTTTTAATAAATTTAACTTGACATCAGGTTTCACCAATTTAGACATCCTGTAATGATCTATTTGTGAACAAATTTGCGTAACAGTATTTAGGGCGCCGAACAAACTGTTCGAACCGATCCGTCTGGAACGATTTTTACAACGAATATAAAAAAGATTATCAGTTGTAGTTTGGATACCGTTGTGGCAGGTTCGTAGTATGCAAGTGTTCGCGAGCCGTTCTGTGCAGTTTAATTACAGTTATCAGTTAATAAGTGTTTCTTTATGTTTTGCAGTTTATTAATATTATCTCGTGTTTGCAGTTCGACCAAGATATTGAAAGACTAACAAAATAAAAATTTCTTATAAATAAAATTTATTACTCTGGAGACATATATACAAAATAAATAATAAAAATAATAGTTACAAAAACAATAATAATGACAATAGTATATATAAGATACAAAATAGTAATTTCAATAAACAGGACAAGATTTATTTAATGACCGTTAAATGATAAAATCCAAAATACAGTCCAATTTACTAAAAATCTTAAAATAAACCAAATACTGTCAATTTCACTATTGTTTACAAATAACTCACCTAACAACTTCCTGTATTCACCCACTGTCTACGCTGGAATACTCGTGACGTACTCTTCACTCGTCGTTACCACACGCTTACTGATATTGCCGTCATCGCAACCGCGTCGAACTCGGATTTGCGAACTACTAACTGTTATCGCTTGTTATCACGACTACGCCGAATACGGCCTCGCAGAACTACTGATTCTCTTCGCTGGTCCCTGGGAGCATTTATATCTCCTGGCCGGATTACCAGCACCCGCCTCACCCCTTTAATTGTTGAAACGTAATAATTTTCAGCGTCGCGCTCTTACATTTTTCTATAAATTCTTATTCCGGTGCGATAACCCTTCTGGTTGAAAACAGCTTTTTGAAGGTACCACTGTCTATAATACAAATAAAAAATTGTTAAACGGATTTGTTACTCTGAGAAAAAATTCCTTTCAGTTCCTTCTGGATTTTTCTTTTCATTATTATTTTCTCTTTCTTTCTTTCTTCCTTCTTAATTGAAAGAAATACGTTACCCTAGTCCGTTATACTGGTCCTGTTACAAAATTAATTATGTCAAAGTGACAGAAGAGGAATCACTGGTAGAAAATTTAGAGAAATCTACTTCAAGCTCGTAGAAATTCCATCTTCAGCTCGTAGAAATTTACAAAAGCAAACTCCTGTTATGGGATTCGAAATGTAAAAACCATTAAAAACAATTTTAAAGAGGACGTGTGGAAGGAAAGCTGTAATTCCTATTTTTCCTCAATAGATCCTCAAAATCAGAAGTCAACGTTGTGTAAAATTTTTGTAATTACTTATACATTGTGAATTCATGTCAAACATCAGTTCCCCCGCAGCAAATTTTTTTATCATCCCAACCCCGTAGACACTCGCCTAGTGACGTTCTGGTCGCCACACCGCCCCCCTCCCACGATCAACAAATTTTTTAACAGCTCAGTTCTCTACTAATGTCTAGGTTGTTTTTTTTTTCCATATAAACTGTTATTAACATCGCACCACTCGTGACAAACAGCCAATTTTTCCTCTCGAAACGACATCAAAACTGGTTTTTGTTAAAAAAGTTGCCAACCATCCATCCTTGGCTCGGCTCTCTGACGTTTCATTGTGAAAAAGAAACCATGAAACTCATTGCAAACTATTCACGATTGGTTCATTACAGATATGGCTCGCACGTCTATATACAACTTTTCATGAGTCATAATAAACCACATATTATTCGTTATTATTTTAGTCATCCGATTATGAATATTTATAACTATCATTACTATTTAAGTTTAAATTTTATTGTCGTAGTCCTTGATTATAACTTTTATGTTTCAATAAGACACACACACACACACACACACACACACACACACACACACACACACACACACACACAAAGTCTTCAAAAGTCTTTTTAACTTTTATTAAAATTTAAAAATTTCCAACTACCAAGGGTTTTAAAAGGCTGGGGAGTTAAGGGAGGTGCTCAAAAATATTTAATGTGGAACACCTTTTAAAAGCCTATTTATAGGAAAAAAGGATAAATTCATCCGTTAAAAAATGGTAGGCGTCAAATTTTGAACTAACACTGACGTAGATTTAAAAAAGTTTAAAAGGAAAACTAGTAACTTATTTTCAAACTCTCTGAGCTCTTAAAAGTTTCCAACATTTAAGATATTTTGTTAATCAACCGATTCAAACAAAAAACATACTGATAATTAAAATCAGCTGCTAACACACAAAATTTCTGTAAATTAAATCTTATAAACTAAAAAAATAAGAACTTGATTATTAGGTATTGGATATGTCTTACTAAGAAAACTTTAAATTTAAATATTTAAAAGGTTGGTTAAACGGACTTTATAAACACACACACACTCAGAGAGAGAGAGAGATGTATATATAAAAGTTTCTGCTACATTAATATGATATTACCTCACCTTACCAAGCATGATTAAATATACTACACACAAATTATACATATGGGCAGGAATTATAAATTTATAGATAATATATATATTCATTCACATACATATAAAACAATAAAACTTTTAAAAGCTTTCAAATAAATCTATGATAAGGTAATTTGTAGGTATAATCCACTTGACAAAATCCTATAAAATCCACCATCCCATTTGTTTTTCATAAAATAGCTGAGCAGTATAATATTTTTTATGCAATTAGTATGCAATCTGCTGGATGGTTGTATTTTAAATAGGATATAACGGTCAATCCGTTGATGAGATAGAAGCGAACAACGAAGACAGAAAGAGAGTGAACGAGTGAGAGAGACTATAGTGTGAAAAGGTGAGGGTTGGATTTTAATGCGCTTCGCTTGATCGATCACCCGTTCCACGATTGGCTCCGTAACTGTTTCGTAAATGCACCGTGAAAAGTTTCATCCGGTTATTCTGTTGCAGTCCGGTATCTGCTATACACAATTAATTCAAAACGCATTTCAGTTCTGTTTAACTTCCAAGTCAATTGTATGACTGTTTTATTTACTACGTTGCGTTACATGTCGGTTACGAAAGGTATATGCGTTGAGTGTTCCATTTTCTAATACATTTTATATCTTATAAGTTGCATATAAATTTCATTTTCAAAATCGTTTCATTTTCGTCTTTATTAAAAATTATCATAAGTATTTAACATATCCACACATTACTTATATGTTTATAAATAAAATTGTGCAAAAAAAACTGTTTGTTTTATCACAGATAACGCATATTACAAGTAAGCAAAATTAAAGGTAATGCAACTTATTTAAGAGGGTCATTTAATAATTAAAGAGACAAATGACAGTAGAAAAATTACTGTTTACTTATTTTCAATAAACCAACGCTACTATTCAACTTTTGAATAAATTTTAACTTTTTTTGAGACGGTAGTTGTTACCCAGAAGAATTACAACTGTTGAGATAAAACCGAGATCTTTTGTAGGTTTCACTTTATTCTCTAGCATATCTCAATAATTTTATTTAGTTATAGAGACGCTTTAGTAATTGAGACGCTTTTATAGACTAGACTTACAAATGTATGACTTATTTTATAACGACGATCGATTGTTATATTTATGGAAACTTATTTTATTTTTATTTTCATCTACATCAAATTAATATCTGAAGAGAATATTTATATACAAGTTTATCAGGTGTTCCTGAAGATGGAAAAATAAGTTCCGAAAGCGCTAGAACATATAATTAATTACATTGGTTGGTAAGCGGAATTATAATTTATATATTTTTATGTCTCAATGCATATTTTCTTCCAATAACATAGATTTTTCTTCCAAATATTCGCAATAAATCTGGTCATTATAGATAAAAAGCATACAGTTAGCATCACTTTATGGGCCGACGCGTATCTGTTCCTGGAGGGCAAACCTGGATGTTTCTACTTCATAGATTTTTTCCTGGACGCACAACAAAGTATCGTTATCAGCGACCGAACACGATATTAAATAGTACGTAAATAAATATTAAAAATTAAAATAAAATCACAATAAAATATTACATCAGTAATGTAAATTAAAACAATAAAATTATCATCTGCTATACGCCAAATGGTATAAATAGCAGAAGCTGCTCCTGAATACTCAAATATTTGAATATAAACAGACGGCCCTGAGAAATCGTAAGAGATTAGATAACATTGTTTCATTGTTCCCCAACGTGCTTCGCATGTCAGTCCATAGTTTAAAATTGCGACACAATGCCGCATAACAGGTACAATCCACAAGAATGTTTTGCATAGTTAGTTGGCAGTTGCAGAAAACACAAGCGGATGCATCTGTTTGTGTTAACAAATATCCATGAATGAGTCTAAAATATACACGCAAACGGCAAATAATAAACTCTTCTCGACGATTATTTTTGCACAAAGAACTCCACGGTAACAGTGTTGTTAACTATACGAAGTTTATTGTTGATTGTAGCAGTCCAATCACTTTACCACTTTCTTTTCTGTTTAGCCTCCGGGAATTACCGTTCAGATATTACTTTAGAGGATGAATGAGGATGATATGTATGAGTGTATTTGAAGTGTAGTCTTGTACATTCCCAGTTCGACCATTCCTGAGATGTGTAGTTAATTGAAAAACAAATCGAAAACCAATGAACACCGGTATTTACGATCTAGTATTCAAATCCGTATAAAAGTAACTGCCTTTACTAGAACTTGAACGCTGGAACTCTCGACTTCCAAATCAGCTGATTTGGGAAGATGCGTTCACCAGTAGACCAACCCGGTGGGTTCACTTTACCACTTATCACGAACCACCCTCTTCAGAAAACAGATAAGATCGTTTGAGACAACGCGATTGGTGAAAGGAGGCTGGAAACAAGCCTCATTTGCCGTACTATCAGCGCGTTCATTAACTGAAATTCCAATATGGCTGGGGATTCAGCGAGATTCGCAGTTGGATCAAAATTGGACAAAAATTAGAGAAATTGTTGAAATTTCTGGTACAAGTATCAGCCCTATCCATTCTATTATCCAGGATAAACTAAATTACAACAAAATGTTTCTCAGGTTGGTTCCAAGATAGTGGACTCAAAATTACGAAGACAATCGAATTCGCAATTGTATGGAACTTAAACAACGATTTTTCAGATCAGATGTGAATGCTTTTTTAGATAGTATAATAATTTGATGAAAGTTGGATTCATAATTTTTAACTAAAATCCAAACGTCAAAGTATTTAATGGAAACATCTGAGTTCATCAACCAGGAAAAAATTCAAAGTCGACGAGTAACCGGTAAAGTGATATTAACAGTGTTTTGGCACTATAAAGGCCCAATTTATTGCAATTATTTGGAAGAACGTACAGTCAATAGCGAGTAATATTGTAATTTGCTAGAAAATAAAGTGCTCCATATCGCTCAAAAGCTATTCAAAAGTTGGATAGGTTGGTACAGCTGCATCTAGCTTATTATCAAATCATCAAATTATTATTTTTATTTTTTTGTTTTCTTAAAGAAATTTTACGTGGCACCGAGATCGGCAAGAACGAGTGGTCAAGAATATAATCAGAAAACTCATAAAAGATGGAACACACTGGGTTAGTCCAGCGGTGAACTCGTCATCGCAAATCAGCAGATTTCGAAGTCGAGAGTTCTAAGGTTCAAATCCTAGTAAAGGCTTTAAATGGATTTGAATACTAGATCGTAGATACCGGTGTTCTTTGGTGGTTATTTTCCCTCTCCTGAGCCGGACCTATAGCTAAGTATAACCCAGTCCAGAGGAGTGCCCTTTAACTCTAACGGGCCTTCTCGCCCACCAGCTGTACGTCCGTTAAGGCAGGTCGATCCGCCGGCTGGATTATTGGATTTTTATTGTGCCAGCTTCTATCCCTCAGCAAGGAGACCCCGAATCCAGCAATGTTGCAATTTTTATCCCCTCGCAGAAGGACGGGTCTTGTCTGTGCTTTATGCCTCAAATGAGATGTCCCCAAGAGGATCCCCCACCGGGACTCTGGTATTAACTCCCCCCTATTGAATGTCCGGTTCTGAAGATCTTCATCACAATAGGGAACTGTCATAGCGGTACACGTCATGTACGGAGTCCGCAACTGATCATTGGAGCTGGCACACCAAGGCTTACCAGTCCTTACAGCTGAGCATGTCCAAAGCCCCTTTCCGCTTCTCATCATCTTTAGCTCGAAGAACCGTCCGGGAAAAGAGACTGAACGCATCTCAATGAGCTGCAAAAGCAATTATGTGAGTCAGTAAGGATCCAGTTGTCAAGCCGGTAATCCCTGCACGAACCCTATGTTCCTCCCGTTTAGGGCACTGAAACAAGGTGTGTTCGACAGCATCGTATCCTATACAGTTGGGGGTGTCACGTCTCCCAATACGGTGTAGATAGCTTCCAGAGTTCCCATAGCCTGTGAACAATTGTGTAGTGTAGTAGTCGAGGTTACCATACTTTCTTAAACACCACAGTCACAGGTCCGGTATCAGGATCCTCCACTTTGGTGGTTAGGTTTCAATTAACCACACATCTCAGAAATGGTCGACCTGAGATTGTACAAGACTACACTTCAATAAAATTAATACATATCACCGTCATTCATTCTCTAAAGTAATCCCTTACGCTGATTCCGGAGGCTAAAGAGAAAAAGATAGAAAGACGGAACAAGAACCTAAATATAGCCGGAGATTATGTTGAAAAGTATCGTTAGTTTTATTGTAATTTAGTAATATTTGTCTACAGCTAATTTTCTCTTTATTTATTAAACATCCCTTGTATTAGATTATTTTTAAAAATTGTAATTTTAAAAAATCATTCTTTATACTAACTGTTAAATTTAGTATGTGAAGCAGTTAGATCATAGTTCCATCCTTGTAATGTAAAACTTTCATGCAGTGATAGATAAAAATAAACAATTTTTATATGTAGTTCAACCTGCAAGTATAAAGAATTTGTCAAGCCTATTACGTGTTCATAATGTACATATTATCTACGTCTTGTAATAAAACAAAACTTTTGGTAGTAAGGCCTACTTATTTTTATTATACCTTACCTTATATATTATTATCACGTATCTACGGAATATTATCAGTTACTGTATTTTTCTTTAAAAAAAATCATAAATATAATTTTATATGAGTTATGAATCCAATTTTGTACACGCATTTCAGATATAGTATGGAATACACGTATTTTTGCAACACTACACCACGAAGTCAATTACATTAAACGTATGCCGTGACCGTTTATGCATTTCCTATTCGGAGGTAGTAGTAGTCACTCTGTACTTAAAAAAATTTCATGACACTGTTTTCAGTGTTAGATAAATTCCTGAATTTATAATTACAGTTCGTTCAATGTAATTTTTTTAAATTCTTTTTATATATTATTATTAAAAGAAACTTCTAGAATTAATTGCCAGTGTACATTATATGTTTTATCATGCGCCAGCAGTATAACTATGCAATTTTTCTCAGGGTAAATGTAATATCTAGGTTAAATATTTTATGTTTTATATTTCAATAAAACAACTTTATAATGCAGCTGGGATTTTCACATTCGCATCATTAACTCGTATTAATTTTGCTAGCGTTACAGTCATTCAATGCCATTTCCCGTCTTACAAACAATACATAAACTTCTTCTTCTTCTCCGAACGTTAACAACTACTATATATGGAAATACACATTTCCGATTGATTACAAATAAAATATAACATTTGAATAATACATTCATTATGTTTTATGCCAGTATTATCCTTAAATGAAATGTGATAATGATAAATTTACTGATTAATAAACATTTAGGAAAAAAGATTTATAAATCCACGTTGATTGGAAGTAAAATTGCTTAGAATTATATTTCTACTTAACGGTTTTATTTACAGTACAAGGCCATTTACTGTAACCCCAAAACGCCATTTTTCTCTGTCAAGCACTCATCATCGTCCACTAGGTCTCACCTATCCATGGCCTCCACAGTTCCTTTCATCCATTCTTGCCTGGGACGCCCCCAGTTCCTTCGTCTAGCTGGAATCCGTGACCAGACTTTCCATGGTTACTTAGAGTTAATGAAACAAATAAGACATATGAAAACAGATAAATGCAAAAATAATCTCAATAAATAACTCTGTATAATGGTCTTGGCTGTGGTACAATGTTTCAGTTAACTCCCGATCTGGATTAAGGAGATCCTGAATTACATTGCTAAGTTGTATGGGTCTGAATTTCTCATTCCTTAGCCATGAAAAAATCTAATATGGACATCATATGACTTCCTTGTACGCCTATTAAATTACATACACACATTTTTTGCTCCACTTCATTTATACATACTTCATTTGAAAATGAGATACTCTCCTCCAATTCTTTAATAAAGTAGACAGTTACACAACTGCATTGTGATGGGAACCACATTGCATCATATTTTTTTTGTGGTGTCCGTATCAGCATTTTATATTAGTTTGTATATTAATTTTGTTTCACGCCGCTGAAGTAGTTATGTGGTGTAAATGAGAACGAAACAATGCACACATCGGTTCGAATCTGACGTCGTATACATAGATTTTTTTAACCTTTTTTACTTAATTTAAATATATTGATTTATTAACCTCTGTAAAACATTTTTTAATTAAAATGAAAAGTATATAAAATTTTACTTCACTAATTACTTCGATTTTTGTTTATTATTATTGAATTATATATATATTGAATTTTTTTTGATAATCAGATGTTAATAATTATTAATAAATCAATATTTAAATTTAAAAAAATTCGGAAGTGAAATCGAATTCGAACCGCTGTGCCTTCCCCTTGTAAGATCCAGATATTTGATTAATTCAAATTTCGTTTGCCCATAACTCTGGAACCAATGAAAATAAGTACCACTTATGATAGATATATCGTTGAAAAGCTCTCAATGAGGGCTTATTGCTGCAGTTAAGAAAAACTCCAAAATCAATTTTTTTTTTAATTTTGGGAATTTTTTGAACACTTTTGGTCCAATCGATTGCAACAATAAGGGAAGGTCCACAACTAGGTGCACAGTTCTAAATCAAAAATTTAAACATTCTATAGCTTATCGTTTCTGAGTTATACGAGATACATTCGTACAGACGTCACACGGAAACTAGCAAAATGGATTCAGGGATGGTCAAAATGGATATTTCCGATGAAATCTGAAAACCGAAATTTTTCTTAATTACATTACTTCCTTTACTCCGTACAAGGAAGTAAAAATACATTTTCCGTTGTATGTTATGGAAGTTAAGCAATAGCTTTTTTTCTAGATTAATGTTTTCGAGTTGATTTGCTTTGAGTGTAGTATTAATTAAAATTGGAAAACGCTTCATAAATCGTTTATAAAAACTGAATTTAAAATCTAGATATAGGTGACCATTTCAATTGTTAAACAATCATCAGCAGGCATATAGGAAAAAGTACAAATTAAAAAAAAAATAGATCTGAAACGGTAAATGAAAAAAAAAACACAAAGAAATTAAAATAAATAATATTAATTAACAATTAAACAATGCTGTAATAAAATTCTTTTAACTAATAAATTATTATTTTGCTAAATAATATATTGGATCATTTATTTATTCCGGAAATAATAATCAAATTTCATTTTCTGGTTTATTTATTTAAGGGAGGCAATATAATTCTGGCGTGACCGGGATCAGAAATAATTTGACTGCATTTTTCTTCAAAATTCAACAAATTATTAATTAAGAGCAGACATTTATAAATTTAATTTTAAAGAGAATAATTTTAATTTAGGACAAGTAGGATAAATTGAAAGAAAGAATAAAATTAAAATAAAGAAGTATTTGGCTCATTATAAATAAAGAAAACCAACTATAATTCAGCATTTCCTGGAATCTGTTCAAAAAATTAGTTTATTAAAAAAAAAATATTTTACAACAGGGAAAATTTATCAGTAGTGAACCAGAAACTTCACTGCTTAACAACAATAGAAGACTAATTTTAATAAACTGTTTAAAGCTTAAATTTGTTAAACTTTTTCTTATGAAAATTTTTAAGTTTAAGTCCTTTAAACATTAATTCCCTCCCATAATTGTTTTTTTTTTTTACAGTTGGGGTATATCTTTTACTGATTTAAACCTCGTATTGTCTTTATCTTTCTTGAAATAAATTTATCTACCCAACCTATAAAAAAGGCGTACACTAAGTTGTGAAGGACACTCTTTATTAGTGTTTTTAAACATAATTTTACGCTTCCTACTAGGATTGCTAGAACGATAGCAGTTATTTGTTTGATGAATGATAATTTTTGTATCGTGTGAAAATGTCATGCCTGACCAAGATTCGAACCCGAGACCTCTATATGAAAGGCCGAGATACTACCACTCGCGCCACGGAGGCCGGCTCATTATTGTAATTACTACATATGGTGTTTTTTTTTTTGTTTAACGTTTTCGTCCATACACGCACACGCACGCGTGCACAGATAGAGAGAGAGAGAGAGTTCTGTGGCGTTACTGATAATGATTGTTTAGCATTCGATGTGACCTGTAGTAATAATAATAATAATAATAATAATAATAAAAACTGGACAGACACTAATCGAAAAAACAACGAAAGAAACATTCCTGGTTGAAATTTCGATACCAAACAGCAACAATTTGTACAAAACGCATAGCGAGAAAATAGAGAAATATACACCGTTGTCTCAGGACATTAAGGAAATGTAACAACAGTGTGTTCACATAGTGCCGATATACACTTGACTACGGGGTGGTAAAGATAAAATTACTTGCGAACATCAAAAACTTGCGTCTTAATCCGTAGATCTATTTTTAATTACAGAAAAGTGTAATCATCGGTGCCTACAGCATAGTTAGGAAATTTCTACAATGAATAGTTGGATTGTTTGACGAAAAACATCTGCTCCAACTATATCACCAAACAAAATCTAATGTTTGAGTAAAACAAAAAAATAATAATATTAATTTTTTTTTTAATTTATTTATTTCATTCAATTTACATTTTTATAGGATCCCCTAAACTGACTCAGCAGTTTGTCTGGAGATTTCACATAAATAATAAATATAGAGGTAAAACAAAAAACAGAAACAATTCCATTGAAAAACAAAACTCATAACTTGATAATTTTTATAAGCAAAACAACAAAAAATCTCCTTATCTTTAAAAACATTAATATTCTGCTCTACAATTCTTTCCTTCACGTTACTTAAAATTAATTAAATAGTTAAACAAAAATTAGGAATGTCATCCTTCAACTTCATATAAATAAAATTTAATGTGCCCTGTGACAAATGTGAAAAACGTTTTTGGACAATATATGACAACGTAATATAGCAATACTTATTATGAGTCCGGTGGATAAAATAAGGTGTGTTACGAGTTTCATAATTCATATTTTTTATTTTTAAAAAGTTTGATGAGAAAAGGTTATTCATAATAATATTTTGATACAGCAGACCTCTGGGTGATAAAAGTCTGCTGATTATATGAAAATCTTGGGTATTTGTTGGAATATGTCTACTGTTACAGGCTTTTAGATTAATTTTTGAATGAAAAGATTACATTTAAATAACAATCATCATCATGTCCCCAACTAGTAATACCGTATCAAAGATTAACTCAAATAATGTCTAATACCCAATTTTTAAAACATAATTGGGAAAACGAAACTGTAGATGATACATTTTATATTGTATACGACGCATTGTTATTAGTAGAAATAACACTAATTTTCTTAAGTAAAAAATTCATCAATAACAATAATAATGCCTAAATAATGTTTCGAGATTGGTAAGCTAGGTGGGATGTGTCCACCAAGGGCAGGTGGACGCACTGCCTTATCGCAGATATAGACCCGCGGGCCAGTCGGAGGTTTGGTGAGCTAAACTACTGGCTCACTCAATTCCTGACCGGCCGTGGGGTCTTCCGCGCCTACGTGTGTTGTAGGAGGATAGCGGATATTCCCTACTGTCCTTACTGCAACGACCCGGATATCCCAGAACACGTGTTGTTCTGGTACCCGCAGAGGAATGATTACCGCCTAACTTTTCGGCGATTACCGGACCGCTCAGCATGGAATGAATCATCGCCACCATGTTGCGGAGCCCCAAGAGTTTTGACACTATTGCAGGGTTCGTGGCGAGGGTTCTTCAAGGGAAGGATCGGGTAGCTCGGGGATGAGGGACAGTCCTCTGCGTAGCTGCCGTTCGCATGGGCTTCCACGAGTGGACAGTAGCGATGTGGCACGGGACTCTCGTACTCCCGAGCGAAAAAGACCAAGTCCCGGCGGGGATTCCCCACACGGGGTGTCCCCGTTAGAGGCATTGGCACAAAGACCGAGTCCCGGCTCTCGGATTGGTACCCAGGGATGGCATGGCCGGGCTGTGAAAAGTGAAATCCGACCAGTGGGCCGAGACGTGGAGGCCCGTTAGAGTAAAGGACACTCCCCTGAGCTGTGTAATACTTAACTGCAGAATCCGGCCCGGGGGAGAAGAAAAAAAATAATGCCTAAATACTTATGCTCGGATTTAAAATGTACTACAGGGCAATTGCAGAAAGGTCACGAATTTTGCAAACAAATACAAGTATGTGTTTTTAAAAATAATTTTTCTGATAATAATTATTATAATCAGTAATTAAATCAGTAATTATTTTTCTGAAAATAATTACTGATTTTGGACAACGGATGTGCGTTACATTCGTCAAATAATAATAACAGTAAAAAGGTTAAAATATTAAAAATTTTGATTTTAAGTAAAATTATTTTGAACGATTCTTTTATCTAAATCTCGTTTTCTAATTATTTCAACAACCGTTCAGCATAGTTTATTTTTAAATAATATTAAGTTCAAACTAGAAATATTCATTCTTAAAACTTGACTAGATTCATAATTAATTTTAATTGATATTTAATTATAGAATTATTTTATGCGTTTGTTTTGTATAATAATTTCATTATTATTTTTTTATAATTTATTATATGTACTTCATGAACTCTTATCTACAAACAAGCAAATTATATAAAACTAACATTTTATCAAAATAAGTGTTGGTATGTTTCTCTCATGTTTTAATATGCATTTCGTAACGATTTTAATGCTGCAATTACTGGAATATTTATGCTGGTAGAATATAACATTTTTCTTTGCTAATAGTTAACCAAGATTTGATATCTCTCGTAAAATTGTAAATGTAATGTAATTTCTAGAAATATACTTTATTTCAAATACAAATGTCATCTGTAGAGACACATTACATTCATGAACAAGTTTAGACCAAAATAAATAACGTTTACTTATTTCACCATTAATTAAAAGTATTAATTCCAAAAAGAATATAAATGAAAACCCTTATCTTTCTATTATTTATATTTAATAAATTAATTCATAAAAGTCTGATTTGATGAGGTAACAAAATCATTCTCTTTTTTCATAAATTTTTATTTTTGTATCCTACATTTTATAAGAACTACAATTAATTAGTTTTTTTTCAGATGACAAGCATTGACTGCTTTAGTCATTTAACCCTATGGGAATGGAAATTTTTAGCGTATGAAAAATGCCATGCCTGACCGGAATTCGAACGCAGGACCTCCGGATAAAAGACTGTAACGCTACTACTCCGCCACAGAGATCGGCATTTTTAATGTTTTATTCTAAATTATTTTTTAGTTTATTGATTCTCTATTTTTAGTTCAGCTTAAATTTTAACGCTTTAACAAGAATAATATATTTTTATTTTACAAGATTTAACTATAGACTGATCTTTTTTTTTCTAGTAAGTTAAAAAAAAAATTTTTTTTACTCAGTTTATCCAATTAATTACATTTAATATAATATTTTAAATTCTTACAGGTATTATAATTAAATGTGTATTTCTTAAAGCCAGTTTTTCAATCAAATAAAAAAAAATTACATTAGAGTTATCAATTTATATGATAGGGAATAAATGTATACATGAGGGGAATGAAATGAAGTTCTGATGTAAAGAAAATCTTTCTTATCAACCGACACCAGAAGTCAATCACGACTTGTACGTGTCTTGTTGTAAACATTACATACCATTTATGAATAACAGGTTTATTCGTATATAAAGATAAAGGCGCTTACCCAACAACACGTACCATAATTATTTATCAAATTACTCGTTTAATAAAACTATATATATATATATAGTAGATTCATTTCGCAATGTTTAAAAGATTCTGGTAGAGTGTACGTGATGATGGAAGGAGGAAAAGAATCGAGCAGTAGTACTATGTAGAATATTATTTCTTAAAGAAAGTTACTTGTCAAACGAGACCCCCACCTATTAGAGCGCAACGTGTAAAAAGTCGTGGCAAAATAATTTTAGGTAGAAATCGGTTGGTGTTGCTTTTTTCTTGCTCAATTGACGATTGATAGTGGAAGAGAACGGCAAGAATATTTGATTTTTGTCCCTTTTCGGTTAAATACTATCAGGAATGTATACATTTAAAACAGCAAAAAAATTTTGTTAATTTTTGCATTTTATTAACAAAATTATCATACAAGATTGAACGTAAAACAATATTTGGTATTTGCTTAATATCTGTAATTCAGTCTATATTGTAAATATTTAATTAAAAGCATAGAAATTATAATAAGTATATATAAAAATTACTGTTATCAATGCTCGAGTTTCTGGCATCCGTAGAATTGCAATTATGTTCATAATCTCTTAACCACAAATAACCATCCTCACTTCCATCCAGAATGTTCGAAATACAACATTCTTTTCTTAATAATTTTTCAATCAAATCATCCGGTATTTCTGACCGAGCTGCATTAATCCACTAACGAATCTGTATCAAAGACAGTTTCCTAATTTCTCGTATGTTATATTTGATGGCCGTCCAGTTATGGAGTTTGGTTTTAAATGGTCAGTTTACGTAGATATCTAGAGGTTGAAAAATGGATATCATTCCAACAGGAGTAATATTACAACTAAATCGCACTTCTAACAGTCTTCGCTTTAATCATAGGTCGTGTGATCGTTAAAACTTCCATTATAAGTACGGAAGGTTTTCGTAATAAAGCGTCTGGTCGACTCTCCCAGACGCATTTAATCCAGTCCAGTACCCTTTTCTAAAGACGCACCAGTACCACCGTGAGGAGGCACGGGGACTCCCAACCCCCGAAAAAAATTAGAGAAAAGACCGATCGAGTCCCGGCGGATGGGGCAGGGTCCCGGAAACGGCATAGTCAAGCCCGGTTACCCCGCCACTGAAGTTAGAGACAGGCAAATTAAAATAAGAAGTTTTGAGAACCGGCGGGCCGACCTGCCATGCCGAACCTACTGCCGGCAGGCGGGGAGGCCCGCTAGAATCGGAAGGACACGTCCCTGGACTGAGTCATGTCTGACTGCAGAACCGGTACTGGGGTGTAGGAGGAAAATAATTTTTTTTAAATTATCTTTTCTTGTGCTCATACGACAATATCGGGTGGAAATTTCTCACCGTTCGGTAGATGTCTTCTTTTTAAAAAATTATCTAAGGGGGTGGTCATATTTCTCCTTCTGAAAGTATTGTCAACATCACCGAGTAACGTTGTTTTTCGAAACCGGCAGTTCGTATCCGAACACAATTTGCACCTTAATTTTTTAACTGTTGTTATCGTTGGAATTTCGAAAGTCACCGGTATCTGGTCCGCATTAATTATTTGATCTGAAGAATAATTTTTCCTTTTTTGTAAATTTATATATTTTTAAAATTTCTCAGTTTATCTTTTTATACTTCTAGTAATCGCTGAGCTATTGTCGTCCTCATTCGAATAAAAAAACTATGTGAAGTAAGAAATCGGCTCACACAGATAATATTAGCCTTAAATTCACCCCTACCGATATTTAATTCATCTTTAATGTTTAATTCTAATATCGGTAATTAAACTTAGGTTTATGTTCTATCTACATATCTTTCGTTGAATGATTATATATATATATATATATATATATATATATATATATATATACATAAGTTTAATAGTTTTACATCATCGTCAATGTGTAATTTTAACATCCATGTACGACCGCGACGTGCAGGCTATTCTTTTCAACCATCATTTAAAAAAAAATGTTGCACGTGGTTGTTACGGTATAAAAAAAAAAAAGTCCTACTGTAATTTTTGGAATCGAAATTAAGAAGTAAAGATGGTGGTTTCTTATGTAGTTCGAGCTGGGAAATAGGATAAACAGATCCCAAAATTGTAACTCCAGTAGTTTTTCACATATCCGACGTAAAATAGAAATCGGTGTCGAAAACCAATTTTTTTTAGGTTTGTAACAGAATAGTTTTGTTAAATGACTAATAAATGCGGAAGATTTAGTAATAAGACTTGTAGAGATTTAATTCTGAGAAAATTAATGTAAATACAAACAGTAAAAAGTAAATGAAAATTTTTAAAAATCGGTTTATATGTACTTTATTCATTATTTTCACCACTAGAACATGTCCTGAAAGTTTCTCCGTTTCTTCGTAAGGCACTACGTATATTAATTATTCATTGCAATCGAAATAAAAAAATGTTTACTGAAAAAAGATAATCTTTTTATACAACAAATAGTTATAATAATAAAAATTATAATAATTACAGTTAAAAATAATTTATTTATCACTGTAAAAATAACATGATTTAAATCAATTTACCTACATAAATCTACTACAGCAAATTGTCCTGCAGGAAACTGTAGAAAGATAATGTAAGGTTTTTTAATACAAAAGTAATTTTTTAACTTAAATATTTCACATTTCTCGTATTATAAATCATTAGTATTGCTGAAATTATATATATTCCTTGTATTTGTAAAAGTTGCAAAATGTGACCAAGCTACTCACTCCCCTTTCTATGAACAAAGTATTTTGTGTTTCAAATGGTATTCGTTAATTGGTTTAAAACGGTTGTATTACTAGACTACCGTATGAGTAGTAGTGTAGTTACTTCATTTAATTTCTTTTCAAAGTTACTTCCCTTTACGAAAAATAAATGAAAAGTCACACAAATAAACTTTAAAAGTTGTATTTTCCGAATTGTTTTAATATTTATGATTCTATGTAATTTTATAATAAGTTACAGTTTTCTGTCGTAAAAATGATACTAATTTCGATTTTTAATTTGCTAAATGTTGAAATGCCTTTTTTATGATTAAATGTTACGTCCTTAAAGTTTTTTACATATATTTTTTGTGCTTAATAATATCGCCACATAAACTTGAAGCTTGTGTGTGGGAAATGAAAATGGAATTTTGTAGCGTATGAAAAATTCCATGCCTGTTTGAGGGATTCGAACCCTGGACTCCCAGATGAAAGACCGAGACGCTACCACCCCGCCACGAAGATCCGCATTCTTCGTTAACCACTCTATATAATTAAATGTTTATTAACCACTCAAACTCAGGTACCTTATTTACGGCTAGAATATATGCGAATCCTCTTTGTATTCTATAGAATTACGTAATAAAGTTATTAATTTTCTGATTAACACTTGTTTTTTGGGATAAGGATATTATTTGTGGTGTTACTAAATCAAGTAATGATCTGAACGCATAGACTAATTAAAGTTAGATAAAGGAAGAGTTTTTGTGTGAAACCTTCAGTGTTAGAAGAAGGTACGGGGATTTGATAGTTGAAGGTTGTAAGTTATGGTAGGTGGTTTGGTTTGCTTGGCATTGCTCCCGCCACCACCTTAATAAGTCGTCCTAAAGCATAAGACCGAATGTCTGTGCCACAAAAGGCTACTGAGCCTCGAAACAGTTTAGCGACCAATGTCCTAACTAGCTCCTAGAGCTAACCTAAAAGCGTGAGCAGAATAAGCGTGGTACTATACACCACTCGCTTGCGTGTCCCACTGACCAGTTTTCATATATCACTAAAATGAATAGGCGCACCCCGTCAACGACTAAAACATATATTACTATCAATAATTAAATTTATCTCGTCAAAAACAGCAATTTGGAGTCACGCCTAGGGCGCTGAACGCCATGCCTATCCACTATTAAAGCGCTTGGAGCCCTAATCTGGCTGGTAGCCAGCTATATCTCTCGGTTAGCTTCCTACAGCATCGCGGTAGGAGTCTTTTCTCTTACGTAAAATACTGATGTCGGTTGAACAAAGCCACCGCATCAAGGAACTCCCACACGGTCCGAAAATGCGGCTCTCGCCACATTGACTCGTCGCTTATGAGTATTTTTCCCCTTCATCTCTAAGTTCCAGGGTGGCTAGAGTTCTGCCCCCCCCATCCACCAAGAGCTGGGTTGTCGAACATCATGTGTTCGTTCCAGTCGGATGGTAGGTGGTGGTGATTGGAAGAGGCCATACGAAGGTCTTAGTAAGTTGTGTAAATATACTGATGAAAATGTCTGCCGAGGCATTTGCATCGGTAGCATCCTGACATAGACCAAACTGATGTCTGTGTTGTGTTATCAAATTTTTTTTTTTTTTTTGTTCTCCGTGAGTCAGAGGAACCCCACTAACGGGCAGAAAGTCGGGATCGCTGACAGGTTCCGCAAGATGTTAACAAGAGTGCGTGTTTATGCCTGCGCCCTACCGACTAAACCTCCGCTCTCACCGGATTCTCCTCCTGGGGTTGGATCTGCAATTAAAGATTACTCATCCCCGGGAGGTGTCTCGAGCTCGGGAGATTCAGAGTCCCCGTGCTTTATCACCGGCGTCCAACCACGCAA
The DNA here is from genome assembly GCF_047948215.1 of Lycorma delicatula. Lineage (NCBI taxonomy): Eukaryota > Metazoa > Arthropoda > Insecta > Hemiptera > Fulgoridae > Lycorma > Lycorma delicatula. Next base: position 21,015,909 of record NC_134459.1, read on the forward strand.
GCGCGGACGCGCGACGGTTCTGCAGGAGGCTGTCCTTCACTCCCTCGCTTGCCCGTCCTTATCTTCTCCGTCTTTGCCGGTTCTCATCTTTTTACCTTCTGTCTTGATCACACCATGTATTTTCAAGTTTAGAGGTTTTAAAAGACCACCTCCGGTAAAGCTCATTAGGGCTAGGAAAGAGGAAAAGAGGGGGTGGTGAATGGCGACCGGATCGTCACAAGACAGGTGCGCCTTGTCCTACGGGTCAGGATGTACGCTCAACGTATAAAAATTTCCAGAAAAATGCCGGGAATTATTCAATGAAAATTTTCTTAAATCAAAATTCTAGTATAGAATATTTTTATATTGAAACACGTTTTTTACTGCTTCTATACTTTTGCTACTTTTTTATACATTTTTACCAAAAAAGTACTTGGATCTTTTAAAGAAAAGTCTTATTATTCGATTAAAATCTCTTCATTTTGTCATAGATAATGAAAAATGATATTAAAATTCTGTAAATGCAAGCCGTGCAAAGAGGTACGGCCATATTTTAAACATTGGTTATTAATTATAATTAATCCGTAAAATTTTTTTTATATATAATACTGACGTAGAAAAATTAAATAAGGATAATGAATATTAATTTAATCTATTCGTATTATATATGTTATTAAGCTGTAAAATTATTTTTAATATTCTTTATCCACTATGAATATTAATGACTCATAAAATATTTTTAGATAAAATCGTACAAAGAAACAATCAATCAAGTAAACATATTGTTTTCAATCTGATAAAATAATTTAAAAACCTTTTATTAAAAATATACTATCTAAACAAAAACAAAACATAATTTTTTTTAAAAATGATAAATTGCTGCCGGCACTATTATCTTTATGCATTTACTATTAAAAAAAAATAATATATATTAATTGAATAAATGAATAAAAGTATTTATATTTGTGAGGATTTATCATTTATTTTCACGTATTATATTTATTTACAAATAGATAACTGCTGGACCATGTGTCATCAATTACCTTGTAATTCATTCTTCAGTAGAGGAAGAAATATATAAAGTAATTCTACTAAAACATGTAATTAGAAAAAGTTAAGATAGAAAAGGAATGGATTCGCGTAGGTGTGCCAGATGGAGAGACTTAGCAGAATACTCCAAATTGGAAGGATGTGTAATGTTGAGGCTTTACAAAAATATGATGAAACTGCACCATATGATGAAACTTGAATGTCCAATTAAAAATGGATTGTATAAAGAAACTAAATAATCTCCATGTTCATGTACTGTTTAATGATTTAAATTTAGATTTAGGATAAAAAATAAACATTTTCGTAATGAATTAATCAGTGAAGAAAAGTATAATTTTTAAATCTAAACGGGGTTTGTCAGATTTGAATCGTAAGAGAGGGACGGGAAGACACCCAACTGGAATTCTTAATGTGTTTAAAGGTAAAAGAAGATACAATTCATTTTATACCTCTTTGTACAATAATGGCGTAATACAGGCCCTAAAACCGTAATGATGCAGAAGTTCAGAGGAAAGATCTAACTTAATGGTTAATGGAAAGTATTGGAATTCGTTGGAATTTCATAGAGAAATATAGATGTTCAGATCGCACAAATTTTAGAATCCAATGCGCATAGAAAAACCCTGATAAGTCAAGCCGTTAGGCATTGTCGTATCGATATTTTGATTATTATTAATGTAAAGGTTTTATTGCATTTCATTATGTTTTGTTTTTTTTTTTTTGTAATTGTTTTGTTAATTATAAAAGATTTTATATATATGTATATGGTAATTGGTTTGCTTGGAATTTCTCCAGCCACCACTCCATTCGGTCACCCTAAAGCATAAGACCGAATGTCTATGCCACAAACGGCAACTGAGCCTCGAACAGTTTAGCGACTAGTATCCTAACATAGGTCCTAGAGCTTACCTAACAGCGTGAGCAGAAAAAGCGCGGTCTCATACATCCCCGGCTTACGTGTCCCAACCGCTCACTTGTCATATATTTGCTAAAATGGGTAAGCGCACCCCCTCACCTACTAAAAATATATATGACATCCATAAATAAAATTTATTTCGTCTAGGCAGGAACTGGCTGCTACTCCTAGGTCGCTGAATGCCAGCAAGTACCTGTCCACCATTTTCCATTTTATAACGCTTGAAGCCATAATAACATGCTGGTGGTCAACCGTGTTCAGGGTTAGCTTCCCACGGCAATGCGGTAAGAGTCTTTCCCTTAAGTAAACTATAGATGCCGGTTAAACAAAGCAACCGCATGTAGGAACTCCCACACGGTCCGACAATGCGGCTCTCGCCACATTGATTCACCGCTTGTGAGTGACCAATTTTCCCTTTGATCTCTAAGTTCCAGGCTGGCCCAGTCTCTGGCCCCCCAAGAGCAGGGCAGTCAAACATCAGCTGTTCATTTGACTGGACCTCCCCGCAGACGCACAGCTCATCAACAGACAGTCGATACCGAAACAGAAATTGGTTCAAGTTAACGTGGTTGGTGAGGAACTTGGCACCCGTTGCCCTTAAAAACGAGATCGAAGTATACAATCTCCCCAGATCCTGTATAAACTTATACAAGGATCTTCTTAGACGTGGTGTGCCATTTCAACAGACATGCTTCCATCACGAGGCTCTGCAGCCTCATCCGGATGCGGAAGATGGGCAACTGAACGAAATTTAGATCCGGTGCATTGTGATCACCGTTTCGCTCCGGTACTGGCCCGACTCGAAATCGTATCCCAAATGCCTCGGCCTTCCGACCTCTTCGCAATCTTCACATGGCTGCCCGAACTTTCATCACTAAATCGATTGGGAGAGCCTTTCCCAACACGGTGGCAGCCTCGTAGGAGTTTGTTTTTTTAAAAACACCAGTGCATACTATCAAGGCTCTGCGCCGGGACTCTTAAATTTTGAAGCAGTGAATTCATATTCAACCTATGCGCCCAAGCCGACGCTGCGTAAGAGGTCATGCTTTCGAAGACACCTCGAAGACATTTAACGGCCCGATAACCCATAGTCTTTTCGAGCAGTACTCCTAAGTTTATGTATCACTGAGACGGCGTCCGCCGCTACTTGCTTAATATGGTTGCTAAACAGCAACTTCTCATCAAAGAAAACACCTAGGTACTTATGAACTCTCACTCGGCTGGTTACACAGCCTTTATACTTAATGTGGGTGTTTCGACTGTACGATAATGTGGGGGCTTCTGCACTCTTGAGAAGCATATACTTCTTCTTGAACACAGAAATCTTTAAATTTTGAAAGTCCATCCAGCCCTCTGCGGTTGACAAAACCGCCTGCGCTCAATCTTCTAGCTGAGGTTACCACGAACTACTACAAATTACCACGAACAGGAGACAGTTATCGGCAAAAGCCTGGGTCGTGACCCCTTCTGGGAATGTCAATCACAGAAATCCGTCAAATACGAGTATCCACAGCAAGGAACTGAGAACGGAACCCTGCGGGTTTCCCCTGGTGACGGAATTTTCCAAAATTATGTGCGCGTCCCTAAACAGAGCCGTACGGTTAGACAAGTAGTCACATACTACCACCTGTAGGGCTACGGGAACATTGCGGCGCTCCAACTCATAGAGAACAGGACTCCAATTCTGGGATGCACGGCATACGTCCACACGGTAGTCAAATTTGTCCCACACCTCAGTAAGCGTTTCTCTATTCTCTGCTGCCATGGCTGGTGTTATTGCGTTCCGCAGTTTCATCACTGTAGCTTGAAGAGGAGATACATAGGCGGAATTATTTAGAAAATCCCCACAAGTAAACATCGCGCACGTTGAGGTCTGGCAGTCTTGAAAGTGATGTAAAGCTGAATCGTTAGTCCCAAACGGCCGATCCATCGTTAAGGAATCCTATCATTTAGAATTCTCAAACGTACAGAATCCAATCAGGTAGTGCTCCGGCCTGCTGGAAAAAAAAACTCGAGAGTTCCCTCTTTCTAACAGTACTCTTCTCGTTCAAAATGGATTAAAGCTGAATAGTTATGAATTTTAACATCGGGTGATTCTTTTACGGATATGCTGAATATTAGAAACCTATTTTTCACAGAAACAATTATTTATTCCTAACGGAATCTTTTTCGTAAAATCATTTTAAAATATATATCTATATATATATATATAAAATATGTTAAAAATATTTTAACATTATCTAATTAATACGTACTATAAAAATTTCCTATGATGTTACATTTGGCATTAGTTTAACAAAAGAAAATACTGAATAAAATATGCTGAAGCTATTTTGTGAAAGATTTCATTTATTCCAAAAAGTTATTCGAGGTAAATTAAAATCACAACTTTTTTTCTTTTGTAACAAAAGTTTCCCAATAAATTAATGACTTCTAAGTGTAATGGCGGCAACATTAAGAAAAGAAAATTGAGCGGTTGTACGTTGGTTTTCAAGTCACGTGGGCCGTTAATCCAACACTGACCTGATCTTTACTTCTCGTCCTCGACTGTGCGACGAATTAATCGTCCAATAAAAACGTATCTTACTTTTCCTTAAGCCACTTTTTACTGCTTTCCATTTATTTTGCCTCCTTCTGTATAAGAACTTCTATAAACCAAAGTGATCACTGATCTGCTATTTATTTCTTGAACGTACTCATCAAAAAAATAGTTATTTTTATTCCCTTTTTCTGTAAAAATTTTCTGTTACACTTCATTATGTTCTTAAAAAAATTGAAAAAAAATTTTAATCAGACCAATATACAGCCGTTGTAATTTAAATGTTTTAAAAATTGATATTTCGTTTTTTATGTTCAACAAATAAATATTGAACCTGCAATAATAATAATAATATAATTGCCTAACAATAAGTGTTCAAAAAATTCTTATTCGTTCTCGTTTCTCGTTCTTGTGAGGGGGATAAATTTTTCATGGTTAGTGCTAGTTTTATTTTTCTTAAGATAAATTCTTTATCTTATCCTACCTAAATAAGGGCTATGCATTAGGTTGTGATGGCCAGAGGAAAGTATCGATAGCGTAATGTTTTACACTTTCGGACAAATTTACCTTAATGAAATATCATAAAAAATACAGTTTTTTAATTTAAGACATTTACTCCAAGCGGCTTTTTTCTGATGCACGGCTTACACACAAAACTAAATTTAAAATATTTATCATTTTATTCAAATACAATATTTTGTGTTAATTTTATTCAATGATTCTAACTAAAGCGCCCGCGCATATCCTATTTCATGAGCGGGTGTGGCGGTAGTAGCGGCCACTTTAAATACTATTATTTTACACGTTAAATATTATTCATTTATTTAATTCTACCGTTCACCTGTGACGTATCAATATATCATATGACTATAGCATTATACAGATTTGATTACTAGATCGTAGATACCGGATTTCTTTGGTGGTTGGGTTTCAATTAACCACACTATTCAGGAATGGTCGACCTGAGACTGTACAAGACTAAACTTCATTTACATTCATACATACTATTCTCTGAAGTAATACCTTATGGTGGTTCCGGAGGCTAAACAAAAAAAGAGAAAAGAGAGAGACAACTACTGCAGCTGTACATCAGTGCTACACTAGCGCTCCTTGTGGTGAGAGAGGGAACTAATGACACACTATACCTACTTAGCCAATAGTTCATTTAGAGCATTTTTTGGGGTAGGGATGCGACTTTGCAAAAACGTTTTTTTGAAATATTATTATTTTTTCATTAACAAATGTGACAGAAAAATAAGACCTTAATTAGGCGAAATCTCGATATACTGAAAGTGACTTTGCTCTACAACCTCCCTTGACTTTTTAAGTTGAAAATTAACGACATAATTATAGAAGTAATCTGACCAAACTTGGTCAAAATCGGTCCAGTAGTTCTGGAGATGTAAGGTGATTTACGGTGCGATAAAAAAAACCGAACTCACGCGTACAAATGAACATCCGGAAGATTTCGATCCTGTTTTTTGGATTCCTTAGGGGTCAAAACGTCAAATCGGTGAAAATCGCATAAGTCCAAATTGGACCTCTACTATAGCGCTAAGCGGGAAAATAAAAGAACAGAATAAAACATTAATAAAGATAATTTTTTTTATTTTATCAGATAATAAACTGTTACCTGATAACCGTTTCATCTGTTTATAAAAAGGGAATGTGGAAATCAAAAATAAAATATATTAACATTTGGAAATAATGTTTGACTAGTGCGTGGCTGATTTAAGGAAAATTATGAAGTCATATTGAATAAAAAACGACAAAATCATTCAAACCAATCAATTCACTAACATAGGTTAGAATAAATGAGAAAAATATCGATACGGCTACGTTCAAAGTACGTACTTAAGCTTAACGCGCATGAAAATTGTCTGGCTGTTAACCTTTTCGATAGTAGTGAAGCTGTGAGACGACCAAAGATGCTGCGTGTATGTTGCACATTGAATATCATCCTATTATTACTGAAATTTTCCTGATACTTTATATGAGATATTTTAATTTAGTAACATGAAGAATTTTGTTGTTTTGTTGTTTATGAATTATTTAAGTTTTATGGTTTTGACTTTGTTTCATATGTTTCATTTTTTCTCATGTATGATTTGTGAAAGTTTTTTTTATACCCAGTTGCATGTTCTGTATTGTTAACCAATTAATTTTATTGTTCTCAATAGTTATGTTAAGTTGTGTTACTATTTAACTCTTTTTTTCTTTTTTTTAACAATTAATTGTCGAATTGTGTGAACTTTGTTACGCTTAGTTATATTATTATACCTTATACTTTTTATTGTAGTATACTTCGTTTAAATCTTTTTATTGTCTTAGGTGCCTCCCTTTCACATCATACAATTTACTTATAGTTTCATTGTTCAGGAAACTGATTGTAAATAAAGCAATATACACAAAAAAAAAAAAAAATATATATATATATAAACTAGCATTCCCGTCCCGGCTTCGCTCGCAATATGTGATTACTTCCGTTTCCCGGCACGATCAAAAATTTTTTATTTTACGTTTTTTAGTTTAGTAACTGGAGGGAGGTAAGTTTAACCAGTGGTCAAACATAACACTGCTCCTACTACTATTACAGTGGCAGTCGCTGTGTTGGTTGAGCCCCCGCGTTTATACCACCGTTACACTCATTAAAAAATCGAATTTAAAAAAAAACCGTAAATGGTTTTTAGATATTTATCTTAAGAATATCAGCAAGCCCAAATCTACTAAATGTCAAGTTTACTATAATCGGAAACGGGAAAAATTTGCAATTATTAAACAAATTTTTTTTTTTAACTTCTTTCAAGTTCAAATTTAAAATAAATCTACAAAAATTGATTTTTAGATATTCATACGATGATTAATACACACCAACAAATCAGTTTGATATCTTCAATTGTTACCGAGAAATTAAAAAAAAAAAAAAAAAATAGTAAATCTCATTATTAGTCCATTTTAACCCACAACTCGAAATTTAAAAAAAATTCTTACTTAGGTAGTATTTTACCTTAACAAGAAGATGTATACAAATTTATCTTCAGTGGTTTTTACTGGACTTTGATTATGAATCACTCATGACATATTCTTTTGTATACGTATATATACAAGATCGTAGATATATATATATATATATATATATATATATTCCTAGAGTAAATTAGTCTGAAGTTTATTAGCCATCAAGATTTTAACTCTATTTTAAGTGTATAATAAAGCAGCTGGCCTTGATAACTTTGAAATTGGGAACGAAAGCTAGCATTTTCTTAGATTTTATATTTTTCTTTAATTCCTGTGTTATTATTGTTGTTAGCTTACAATTAAAAAATTGTACGCTAATTTAGTTTAACAAATTAAATCTCAAATGTTTTAAAAACAATGTTAAACAAGATATATATTTAGTAACTGAAATATATTGAGACATTTATAACTCTTTTTTCATCCTAGTTTTTTTTTATCTTAGAATATTAATAAGTCTTTATGAGTTGTCATATTTAGGGGTTTTTATTTATTTATTTTTTAATAAATAAAATGAATAATTATACGAATATGTGAGGGTATAAGCGAACATAATGTAATTTTACAAAATAAATGGGGAACAATAAAAAATAAAAAAGAAACATCAAAAGAAAAAAACAATCTTCTATTCAATATATCCTTATAAAATCGTTTCGAAATACAAAGAGTAAGAAAATGTGAAATAGTAAATGAACGAGTTATAAGGAAAAGAAAAAGGAAAAAAATATTGAAAGACACACATTCAGTCATTCGATCATTCTTTCTCTCTTTGCTGTATCTCTGTTACATTTGCTCACCACATACTTTCATTCTCACTGTGTTTTTCTTCCCTCTCCTTCTTCTTTTTATATCTCTCAAACCAAAGCGCGTACCCGCAACCACAGTCATACGTATTATCATGAATCCATACGTAGAGTAAAAAAAAAAACTTGCAAAATATAAAAGTATTTGTACCTTCTAAGATATAAAGTTAAAAAAGATATAGAAAGTGCAATCATTTTCTTCTTAATTTGTTTTTTAACTTATACATCTTTTTTTTTCTTGAAAGAAAACAAGAGAAATCGTGATTTCAAAAGTTTATGAGGTGTTTTTAATACGATAAGAAAATAATCAATATATATCTTTCTTTTCAAAAAGGTTGTATCACTTTATCCGTTAGCTGATTGACGGCTTACCACCATCTCCGATCGGTGATGCTGGAGGAATTAGATGGAAACCCAGTTTACGGATAAATTACTTTATTTTGATTCTACTATCATTTTTATTAATATGCTTCTGCCTTTAGAATTATATTAACAACACCACTACCTGAGGATTGAGACCAACTTAAGTTAATTAAGCTTACAGGTTGCTGTGAAGAAATATAATTTCGTAATGTATTTCCCACACAGTAAAAGTGGCAGTAAAATATAACGTAATGTAATGTATAATATTCTTTTATCGAATAATACTCTAAGTCCGCATTGGCCAATTCTTTGATTCAGTTGAATTTAAAGAATTTCAAAAGATATCCAATTAGTACAATTCATTGGCAATTTAACGTTTAAAAACGGCTTCAAACTAATGGGACTTCGAGGATGAACGTGGTGGGATACCCTTACGATCTCAGTTACTAACTATTCGCTCAGTAAAGAACAGTCTACAAGTTCACTTAAACTGCGCCGTTTAACAGAATAAAAACTGAACTAAATCAATGAATGTTTCCTCTTTCACTGTGATAATGGGCGAAAATTAAACTGAGGAAACTGAAAGATGTATGTAGTTATCGTTGGAATACAGTCTTTCCTCACGCAGATTTGATACCTCCGTTATTGCCACAGTACGAACTGTACAGTTTACACTCACGAACAAGATATCACGCATAATAAACTGCGAATTTTAACTGAGCGTATATTGGCTCATTTAAGCATTAGACTTCCCAACGGATTCTGCAGAATAACTGTACTGTCTAAATTCTTTATTCCTAACTTTAAAACGTACATCTGTCACCCTTATGTCCCGCCCCTGTCCCTCCGACGCCTCATTCCCTTACAGGCCGCGCCAATGCTCGGCGTTTCCTATGAGTTTATTCTATGTTGCTAAGTACTAAAACTTTTCTATTACAATTTGCAATAATAGTCCACTGCTTCACACTCTGAAGCATTATCTGCTGAAAATCCTCAGGTCTGAACATGTCCACCAACTGGTATGTAGTTGAGTTGATGTGTGTGTGTGTGTGTGTGTGTATATATATATATATATATATATATATATGTGTGTGTGTGTGTGTGTGTGTGTGTGTGTGTGTATGTGTGTGTGTGCGTGTGTGTGTGCGTGTGTGTGTGTGTGTGTGTGCACTGGATGAGATTGTGGAAATTTAATTAACTTTTGAGTGTGCTTTGGTTGATAAGTTTTGTCTTGTGTCCATGTCCATAGCTTTATTCGAGTTTGAATACTACATCCTGAATACCGTTGTTCTTTGGTGGTTGGGTTTCAATTAACCATTCTTCTCAGGTACGGTTGGTCTGAGTCTGTACAAAACTACATCTCACTCATACATCACGAACAAAAGATGTAGTGGCCTATGGGCCATGAATCCAGAAAGCTGCATGGTCGTTTATAATATTTAGATTATAGCTTTTCAGTTGCAATTTATGAGCGTTTGTGCGATACATTTCTGCTGCTCCTCGAGTATGTTGTTTTTCTTTTTTAATTTTACATCAGGGTGGGACAAAAATCTTTGATTTTAGTGAATAAACTTTTTTTGTTTTTAAAGAGACTATACAATCTAAATAAAATTTTTTAGTTAGTAAATTGTAACGTTTTACTCGTTACTTAAAACCGAGCCTGTATAATTAGTAAGATAATGCAGTTTGTTTAATAACATATTGTTTATGAAATAGATTTTAAAGAAAAATATATTTTATGGCAAACAAATTATCAAAAGAAATTAATGATAATAGGTGTGGGTATTTTATATAATATACATTTATACTTTACCGTGAAAGACCAATATCTGGCAAATGTCTATATTCTCCGGTGAATGTCAACACATACCAAATACGTCGGTGAAAAACCGAAATATTTACTTATTCGGACCTTCGCCGGTATATGTTGGCATACACAGATAAGCTCTGGGGGAGAATCGAAACGATAACTAGAAATTTAAAAAAAATCCCAATACCAATCTCTAAGGTACATAAATTACTATAAATCCTCGCAAAAAATAGGAAGTTTAAATTTAAGCCAAACATAACTTAAGCTCCCTTAAATATGCACAATATATAAGTTAAATATTCTTATTATACACGTTATTTTCCAACATTGGAGGCGATTAATCAAATTCACCGCATTTAAAAAAACCGCATAAAACATTTAATCAAATTTTCAGCGTTTTATAAGTTGAAAGGTCCAATCAGGATGTACAGAATATGTTAACTGCATGGATGAACGATAATGATACAAATGAATGATCAAAACCTTTGCCCTTTGTTCAATTCTTTTAGAAAAAATATTTTTATTCAACTTTCACCAACAATGCATGCTGAATGCGGTGAATTTGATTAATCTCCTCCAATGTTTGAGAATAACATATATAATTTGTATATTTAACGTTAATTAACCCAGATTAGCGAGCGTAGGTTATGTCTGGCTTAAATTTAAATTTCATTTTTTTACGAGGGTTTCTCGTAATGTATTTACCTTAGAGACTGGTATCGGGTTTTTATTTTATTTCCTTGTAGTTATTGTTTCGATCCCCACCACAACTTATCTGCTTTTGTCAACATATACCGGCGAATGTCTGAATAAACAAATATTTTGGTCTTTCACCGACGTATTTGGTATATGTAGAGATTCACCGAAGATTATTGACGTCTGCCAGATATTGGTCTTTCACATTAACATATATATGTACTCGCCGCTTTAAAATTGCTTCACTCGCCTTTCCAGTTTAGCCAGAGCTTGCTTCAGTCGCCATTTCCATCTACCCAAAGGGCTCCACCCCCTGGACTTGGGGGGTTATTAGAATAACACTGATAATTAATAATTAAAGTATTAGACTTTACAAATACCTGAAAAAGGAAATAAATTACAAAAGACTGAATATTGGTAACTAATTAACTAAAGAATACAAATTGTTATTTCATCATCCTCTCTGAAACAGTACCTAACGATGGTCCCTGGAGACTAAAACAAAAAAGAAATATAAACCTTCGATCTTTTACCTCCAAGGGGGCTAGGGCCTCGATCTATGGCTTAAAACCTTTCATGCGATAACACAAATGTCTCCTGAAAATTTAAAAGCAATCTGTTGGTCGGTTCTCGCGTGATGCTGTTACAAACGGTCAGGCAGAAAGAACCTACCACAAACTTTCGGATTTATATATTATTATTATTATTATTATTATTATTATTATTATTATTATTATTATGGTTATTATCATTATTATTATTATTGAGCCGCCGACAAAGCAGCGAGAGCCATAACTTCTCTCAGCCGGCTCATGGCGAATGTCGGCGGACCGAGGGCCAGCAGACGGCGATATGCTGATGTCCACGGTCCATTCCATCCTGTTATACGGGTCGGAAGTGTGGGCCCAGGTATTAAGAGTTGAAAGAAACCGAAACCGGCTCGCGCAGGTGCAACGCACTGCAACCTTGCGAGTCGCTTCCGCTTATCGGACGGTCTCCGAGCCTTCAGTACTAGTGGTCGCGTCATACTCATTACTATTTTGGCGAGGGAGCGCCAGGTGATCTACAGGATGCGACGGGCAGGCGAAGACCGGGAGACCATTGCCAACAAGGAACGCACTCGCACGTTCCTCGCATGGGAAGAGACCTGGGACCACAAGACCAGAGGACGATGGACCGCAAGGCTTATCCCTCTGGTCAGACCGTAGACAAAGCGACGGCACGGATAGGTGGAGTGCTACATGACCCAATTTTTAACGGGACACGGGTACTTCCGCGCTTATCTACATGTCATAAAGCGCCGTCCCCCGACTGCCTATATTGCCACGGTGAAAGGGACGACGCTGAGCACACCTTTTTCAAATGTGTTCGGTGGGCGGTAGATCGAGGGACACTAGAGGCAGATATCGGAGCACTGAGTCCCCACAACGTGGTTGCGATGATGCTTCGTGACCAGAGCAGCTGGAAAAGTGTAGCCCGATTCGTCGGCAACATTCTCAGGGCCAAAAAGTTTGACCTAAATAGTCCTGAAAATTAGGTAGCACCTAATCATCCTAGTATAGGAGGACTCGCTCGGAAGTAATATGTTAAACGGTTCCGGGTCCAGTCCTGGTAGAAAGGGGGGTAGTTTTATTCGGTAGTCTGCTGATAGAGATTGGATAATACCATCAGCGGGAGCCCGAAACTCCGTGCATAAACATTTCCACCTCCCTCCGCAAAAAAAAAAAAAAATATTATTATATGTATGTATATAGATTTGAATTTCAATAATAATGAAATTTATGTAGTAAATTTTGCGGATGACTTTATCAATGACTGATATGCTATTCTATTTGAATGACATAATTTGTTTGTGATATATTTTTGTCAAAAAAATTGATAACTTGATAAGAAAAGATTTATTTAATAATCATTATTTATCAATTTAAGAAATAGTAAGGTTCTTTCTAATCCGAAGTATTAAATTTCATACCGGTTAGAAATGATCCGATTTTAAATTGAATTCCACGTTCAAAGTTTATCTTAAAACAAATCAGCAGTATTTTATCTACTTCATAGTTTAAAAAATATAGTTTACTTTGATTTTTTTTTTAAAGTGCATATATTGGCTTTATTAAATTACTGTGGACCATAGTCCACATACATAGAGACATTCGTATAGAGACATTCTTCATATGTGAAAGATATTTCGCTATTCTCAAAAAAAAATAAAAAAATAAAAAAATATAACAGAATATTTTTATATCACTGAACCCTTAGGCTGAATGTCAGAATAAAATTATCAAGATAAATAAAATATACTTACGCTTTCTTATATTTATATTCGAAAATGCATTCTTTATGATCACAATAACCACGAGGGGGGTTTCCGTTTAAAAAGATACATAACAAGAAAATCTACTACAACTTGGTTTATATAACTGATCCTGATCAAGGCAAACAAAATATCACCATTAAATTTTATGTAAAATAATTTAAAGGTTAAATATACTGTTTTCAAAAGATTTGAAAAGATTAGAAAAAATCTAAAAGAAAAAGCTTTACAAAATGCTTTTAAATGTTTTCATTAAGACATGGATTTTATTAATTTTATGAATATATTGAAGAGTTAACTTAAGGAAATATTACTGAAATAAAAAACTGAAAACAAAGTTGTTTCTGATGCACGGCTTACATACACAACTTAATTTAAAATAATTATCATTTTATTTAGATGTAATATTTTTCCTTTTATTAAAATAAATGATTATATCTAACGTGCGCGCGCATACCGTATTTAATTCGCGGGGTTGTAGCGGCACTAGCGGCGACGGTAGGCACTAAGTAAACCAATGTGATTTCACAACTGATATAGAACAAATTTCGCTGGTACGTTCGTTAGACTGGTGTAGTTGCGAGGCTTAACTCACTAGTACCCAGTCAACCGGACGATCGAGTTCGAAACCCGGCCAGATCGAGTTACGTTTTTATACATTAAATATTATTCATTTATTTAATTCTACCGCTCACCTGTGACGTCACAACATATCAGTAGTTTACAGTATTTTTTGGGATGTGGGTGCGATTTTGCAAAAATTGTTTCATGTCAATATTTTTATTTTTAAATTGTCAACAAATGTGCCCAAGAAAAATATGACCTTAATTGGGCGAAATCTCGAGATCCTGAAGGTAACCTTGCTGTAAAGTCTCACCATCTTGATCCTTTAAGTTGAAAATTTAGTAGCATCAATGCCCCATACATACTAGTAATGTGATCAAGTTTGGTCAAAATCGGTCCAGTAGTTGGACCGTAAGGTGATTTAGAGGCCAATACCGAACACACAAAGGTACAGACGAACATTACATCCGGAAAATTTCCATCTGGTTTTGGGTTCCTTAGGTGTCAGTAAGTCAAGATTCGGTGAAAACCACTCATGCCCAAATTGGACCGATTATAATACTTTCTCTTCTAGAGCTATCTTGACAGCGGGAAAGTAAAAAAGGATAACTACCAACTTGTTAGGACCAACTTGTTTTCAAACAATTATAATGTATAGTAAAGATGTTAAAAAATATTAAATTTTATTCTTTCTAGGATAGTTAGGAAAGTGTGAGATATTTATTGATATTATTGAGTCATTAAAGAAAATAACGGGAAACCACTTCACTCATCAATTTTTATAGTAAGCTTGATGGGTAAGATTCTTGTGGATAGGTATGACATTTTTTGGGGGAATATGTCTTTTATTATGTAAACATTTAAAATTTTAGTGATACATGAAGTAGAAAAATAAAACTGGCATAAATGATTTTTTTTAAATTTTAATACGTAGAATGTAAATCATATTTACTATATACTTTATCCTCTCTCCGTTTATCCTATCTCCTTTATCCTTTGGTTATTTAATTTAAAAATTGTTACTGTCATTTTTCTTGTTTACAAATAAAATTTGAAAATTAACTTCTAAAAATATGTTGGCTAACTTTTCTACATGTTTTTAGTGTAATGTTAAAGTAGTAAAATTCACTCTGAATTGAATGAACAAATTTTGTATGTAAATTAAAATTTGGAAATTCATACAAGAATAAATAAAATGGAATGCCGTTCTACAAATTAATCAGTGGAATAAATATAAAATACAATTTTTATTATATTATTTGTATGTAATATTAATCAACAGTTTGCAGTGGTTTTTAAGTTTTTAATTTTCCGTAAATAAATTGTGCAATCAAATGTTATTTTTTTAAATTCACGAGTTGTGACTAATGCAATACCTACGGTTCTGTTTCAATCATAATACATAATTTACCTAAATATCAAATACATAATTTGAGTTTAAACACATTCATTTGCTGAGCACTTGAAGACGCATGACCTATGCGTATATGCAACCTGCTGACCACGCAAATACACGATAGTACAGCGGCTTTTCTATCTCTACTGGTTAGGATCAGGCTGTTACTGTTAACTCGGTATCGTACGTTAGTACATCAGAAACGTTTAATTATATTTTGTTACTGTATGACGTTTGAAGTAACATTGAATGTCTTTTTCGGTGGGATTTTAAATTTTGCGTGAATTTTCAACAATTTTGAAAGAGGATAGATTTATCTAAAAAACTTTTGTATTTTAGTTAGTATTAATTAGACAGTTATGTTTTACTTTTATTTTATAATTATACATTGATAGCCTACTATTATTATTTTCATTCTAAATTAATACTTTCTGGCGATTATTTATATCCTTTATAATAGGTTGTACGATACAGAAATATTTTTAATTTTTTTCAAAAATAAAACCCTTAAAATATTAATTCATTACGTGTTGAAAATATAAATAGTACAGTTACATTACGTGTTTATCAGATATATTCTAAACTTTTCAGAGAAATTTACGTAAAAACTAATTTTAAGGTCGTAAACAAGTCAGGTTATATATGAAATTAGATGAAAATAGATTGTAGATTAATCTTACTATACAAAAGTAAAACATTAAATTAATTATTCATATACGGAATAAATTGAGGATTTATTGAACGCAAAAATTAATACAGACATTTTATAAGTAAAATTCGCTAAATAAGGTCTTTCTTTTTAGATAAAACAAAGAAATAAATTACTTTTATCTAATTAAAAAACTAGAAAATTAATTTACATAAATTGCCAGAATGAATAATTAAGAAATTTACGAATACGCTTAACCACGCACGAGTGAGTGTTTATCACGGACGGTATAAATCCAGTGCTTTATCGTCTGCCGTGCGCACCTCGCGCTAGCGCGAGATCGTTTTTTTCGGGATTTTCAAACGTTTTATATTCAAAGACATTTACAGAGTAATTCTAAATTGCACAGCAATCTCTCGGGAAATGATTCTATAGCCTAAAATAAGAAAAACGTTCATATAAACATTGGTCAGAAAATTAGCGAGTTTCGAATCGCGAAACATTTAGCTCTGCTTTCTACTCCTGTAAAAATTTAAACCGTACTAAACGTTTTGAAGTACACATCAAAGGGTAAAAATGGTGATTAATCACACAAAGGATATTAACATTTAAAAAATTTGAGTTACAACTCCTGGGCCATCTCCTCCTTAAGAAGGGGTTGAAATCCTGTTTCTCCTCAAACTAGTTGACTGATGTCTTTCCCTGAAAGACACAATATTCTATCTGGAACGGTTTTAATGTTGTTAGGGGTTTCCTTACTTTTGACTCACTCTGATATACTCATTCATATATATGTATATATATATATATATTTCGGTAAAATCCCGAATACCGATAAATCTTAAGTTTTACCGGTAAATTCTAACATTTACCAAGTCACTTGGTAAAAGTGCGAAAAAATCTTGAAAACTCATTTAATTCGGACTTTTACCAAATAGTTTTGGTCATTATTGACATTTGCCATAGACTGTTGGTAAGAGTTGACAATTCTGTAATGAAATCACTCAAAAGAATGAATTTAAAAATTCTCTTCCCAATTTCGGAATTTCAGTGCACTGCGGGTGAAAAATGTAACAGTTTTTTTCAAAAAATACAAAAAACGTTATTTTGCTATATAATACTAAGACATTTCCAAAACTTTACGAGTAATTAATACATATACACTAAAATTCAGGAATGAATAATTTTCATCAAACTTCTACAATGGTAAATAGCAATATGTTCGTTGTTGTAATTAAATGAATCCTTTCGAAACTACAAATTACAAAAAAACTCTATAACTAAAAATAATGCCCATCTCAAGTACTAGATAATAACTCGTATGCTAGAAACATTTGCTCTTCTTATTAATTACTTTTTGAATGAAAGATTTTGTTATCCTTTTCAAAGGATAAAGCCTGTAGAATACAGTTACCATTAAGATTAATCGATTAACTTTTTTATGTAAAAATTATTCTTAATAATATTAAATAAAATTCAATCACATTTTCTTAGCAGCATTTTTTTAATCGTGGTGTTTTTTAAAAGGAAAGACGAATCTTACGATAAACAGAAAACTGGAAGGCTATATTTAATAAAAAACAGAATTTTTAGTTATATTTTTTAGTTTTTTTATATCTTTCCTTAAGTTTTAGAATGGTTTGAACGAATAAAATGGTTGTATTTATTGAAAAACATTCAGTTGGGATTCAAAACCTTTTTCCCGCAGCAAAAATTGAAAATAAATTGGGTTAAAAAACAATCCGAGTGTTAGACCCAGACTATGTATTTAGAGTTAACTATTAACTGATTATTCTCACGTTTGAAAATGGTTAATTTTAATACAATTTTTGAACTGACTTATTACTTGAACTCTTTCTTGCCTGACTTATTAGCTTCCATTTACGTCTAAAAACTTGACTCTTAATATGGCTGACTACCAATTAGGTACATAAGAACGGATAGATACAAATTATTTCCGTTCAAAAGTAAAATAATGGTTAATATTAAAGTAAAATAAGATATAAAATATTTTTTAGGTTTTTTATATCTTTCCTTAAGTTTTAGAATGGTATGAACGAATAAAATGGTTGTATTTATTGAAAAACATTCAGTTGGGATTCAAAACCTTTTACCCGCAGCAAAAATTGAAAATAAATTCGGTTAAAAAACAATCCGAGTGTTAGACCCAGACTATGTATTTAGAGTTAACTATTAATTGATTATTCTCACGTTTGAAAATGGTTAATTTTAATACAATTTTTGAACTGAAATCCCGAAATTGAGAAGAGCATTTTTAAATTCATGCTCTTTCCTATTTAGAAGTGATTTCGTTACAGAATTGTCAACTTTTACCAACAGAATATGGTAATTGTCAACAATGACCAAAACGATTTGGTAAAAGTCCGAATTAAATGTGTTTTCAAGATTTTTTCGGACTTTTACCAAGTAACTTGCTAGATGTTACAATTTACCGGTAAAACTTATGATTTACCGGTATTCGGAGTTTTACCGTAACATATATATATATATATATATATATATATATATATATACAGAAAGACACATATAAATCAATGTTTTTTTTTTCTAAAAGTTACTTTTCTGTAAGTACGTCAACTAAACCCATCAAGGTAATGTAAACCCATCGAAATTTTCAACATAAGTTTTTCTCAGTATCACTGAATATTTGTTAATTATATGCTATTTATAAACAGTACGATATGACATTTATATGAAAATAAATATCTAAGTAATTTCAATAAAATATAGGTAGAAAAATATTTGCATATTTCATTACCGCTTTTCATTTTCATTAACAAATAAAACAACTTTTACATGTATAATAATAATTTCAGTTATTATATTATTTACACTTAATGAATGTTTACAAAATTATTCTAACATTCAAATTCTATTTAAATGATAAATTCATCAGACTGATTGTAACCTTATTACGAATATGCCGATTTGATTGTAGAAAATGGAGTTGTTCGGCGTACAGTGTAGGCTGCTGTTACATCTCTTACTTGATGAACAGCTAATGCGAAATTAATGATGCTTTCTAGCGCATACAACAACTTTGCGTGAGTACGTAGTTACTTTACATGTACAGAAAACTATGAAAGATAATTTAATATCTCACTAAAATTCGCTTAAATATTCATTCAGTATTTACATATTTATAAATGACACTTACTTTATAATTAGTATTCTTACTATCAATCTCTTACATTTATTCAGGTAATTATGTTGAATAAAAATTAATAAATATATATATATATATATATATATATATATATATATATTAACTTATATATAACTCATTATATATCTTAGTAGACGTCATTTTTTTAATATTGTTATTTCCAATAGGCGTTGTTATTAAATAATGATGAGAAATGAAGTGGTCTTTCTTGCCTGACTTATTAGCTTCCATTTACGTCTAAAAACTTGACTATTAACATGGCTGACTACCAATTAGGTACATAAGAACGGATAGATACAAATTATTTCCGTTCAAAAGTAAAATAATGGTTAATATTAAAGATGTTCGTTACGTCACATATATAATAACAGGAACATCACCAAAGTATTTTCTGATTCAAAGTAGATAATTTTAATAAAAACTTCGTTTTATATTCCTAGCATCATAACTGCAGTGAGTACTGTGCTGCAGAAGGAAAGTAATTAGTCACAAAACGGAATATTTGGATATTATGTATTCTCGACATTTCAATGAACCTGGGACACCAAAAATAAAAAAAAAACGGGATTGCTAATGTTCAGTGTATTGGCGAGTTCTAAGCTTAATAACGTTTGACTGGATTAATCGATTTGATTAAATTCGGCACAGAGACCCGTATATATGGGACAATTTGTTGGTAAACCAAGTCCTGATCGTGACTTGGTAATGCAGCACGAGACACCATGATGGGACCGGGTGGGGGTGCGAGGTTTGTCCCCGGCTTCCTGCGCGGACCGAATTGAGGTTGCGTTCCCCTTGTTAGGTGACCTAAATTGGTCGATTTATTTGGGTGTAGGTCTGAATTTCTATGTTGCATAAGACATAATTTTGATTGGTATGAGTGTAGCAATGATTTAACATTAAACTCGTTCGTTTTCTGAGGCATTCACAGTCACGAATGGTGCTGTCAAATCTGGACTAGGCGAGGGGTTTGCGCTCCCGAGGTTTCGGTCAGTTAGTTTGAGGGAATCATGTTACGTTGGATGTGAAGATGTCCGTTTCAGGTCTACGTAAAGGCAAAATTTTATATTTATTTTACTGGTGCAAATGTCTGCCGAGGTATTTACATCGGTGGCATCCCGACTGAGGCCTCGCTGATGACTGTGAGGTGTAATCACTTAAGAGGGTCTAAAGACGACCTCCGGTAAAGCCCATCAGGGCTTTGAAGGGAGGGGGTGGTGTGGTGACCGGTAACGTCACAAAGTGGTGTCTTCCCTCTACAGGGTTGGAATGGTAAACGTTTGGTCAATATCAACAGGGACTGCGGTAGATAATGTCGCGTGTTCGCTGCTCGATCAGAATATTGAGAGATTGACAATTGAAAATGTTTATATAATTACAATGTATTGGTTTAAAAACATAAATAAAACAAGACAAATCAATAATAATGATAATAGTAATAAAATACTAAACAACAATCGTAAAACATATAACTAAAAAAAAAAAAAAAGTATATAATCACAACCACAATAATAATAATAACAGATAATAAAAATGCATATCACAATATTTAGAACAGTGACAATAATGGCAACGGTTAACAATAATAATAATTATAAATGTCAACAATAATAATAAACAGAGATTACATGCAAAACAGAATTTAAAGTAATCTCAGGATTTATTCATAGGTAGATAAATAATGAAAACCAGAATTCAGTTCCATTGACAAAAGACATACCATGACCGGTAGTCTTAACACCACTAGTCTTGTATTAACAACAATAGTATGATATACAAGACAAGTATAAAAGTTATTTCAGTGCAAATACCTTTGCTGTACACAAATAAAATTACCCTAACAATTTATGAATAAAATTCAGTACATTATCTCTTTCACTTATAATCTTACAGTAACTCATCGAACCATTACTTGTAACGTTACCTTAGTTGTGCCGACTTAGTTCACTTTGAAATTTGCTCTTTCACTGACCTCTTCGCAGAATACTCTCGCTGACTGGTTCGCAGAACTCCCATCGCAGACTCACATCTGCTGATTCTCATCTCACAGAATCTCCTCGCGGAACTGACATCAAAACGTCTCGCGTAGACTCATTTCACAGTACTGATCTTTAACTGGTCTTCTCGGGAGTTTTTATACTTCTATCCTCTTTACCTGCCGGACCGGAGCCAACTCAAAGCGTGAGAATGATCGACCGAGCCCTTTCGTTCCCGTTGCATTCCTAACCTTGGTCCGGTAACTCTTCTCACGGAACAACATGTGTTTATTGTGTCAGTGGACAATATTACGAAAGACGATTGTTAAACGTCCTGTTACCTTTACTAAAAGGGCTTCTTTTAGTCCCTTTCTGGATGCCTTCCATTATTATATTTTCTACCACTTTCTACTTATTTTTCTCTCTTATTTTCTACTACTTTCTTCTTGATTGGTGGGAAGCCGTTACTCAGGTCCGCTATACCGGTCTTGTTACAATAGTTTCTTTGCGGTCAGTTTTCTAAAATATTTGCAAATATTACCCCACTTCATAATAACTTAATAGAAGAGTATATCTTGCATTTTATTAAAATTGGCCCCGAAATTTTTCCCCCTCACAAGAATCAAAAAAGCTAACTTTTTATATATTGCATATTTTTTAACCGATTTTTTATGTCTTCCTAAGCCGAACAAAATTTAATATATCGATTTTTTTTTTTTTTAAACTATTTCATGTATAATTATTTTTCCTCTACATAAGAATAAATAAAGAATGCCAGGAAAGTCTTTGTTGTCAATCTTTTTTTTTTTTTATTTTAGCGTAAAAATTAAAAAAAAAGTCTTATTAAATGGTGGAACTTTACCTGTCTTAAAACGGTTACCTTTAATATGGTATCTTTCTTAAAATATTAGGAGTTTTCTTCCATTATAAATATGATATCTAGAAGTTTATAGTTTCCCATAGTAAAATATATAATAATTTTAAGTTGTAATAAACTTTTAAGAAAAATAATAAAGACGACGAATTTTTTTAAAATCTCCTCTAAAAATTAAAATCGAATAATTTTTCAGTTCTTTATAAAGGTCTCTCAAGTTCCGTAAAATTTCTTCTTGTTTTCATAAAAATTGATTATCATCAGTGTCCCACATACACAAATTACCATACCAAATTTCAAGATTATACATTCAACAGTTTCAGAGGTATTATGGAAAGCAGATATGGCACACACCACCATATCCGCCCACCGCCACACACTCTCTCACACACACACACGCACACAAAGTATAATAACTCAGAAACATGCTACTGTAAACATTAAAAAGCGGTAATCGTACTCTAATAACAAATCTATTTGTTGCATAAACGTATAATCATTTTGAAATGTAATTACCTAATAAACAATTATTGTTTGTTTGAAAAAGAATGTCTGTTAAATCCTGTCTTTATAATTCTATTAAATACTAAAATCCATTCTAAAGAAGCGTTTTTCTGTTTTAAAAACATATAAAATAGACCTGTGAAAATATAACATTATTGGAAGGATATTTGAAAAAAACCCTAAATTTATTTGTTATATCATGTGTACATCTATTATATTAAAAAAATTACAAGGTAAATTCTTCTTTTTTTTTATTAAATTTCCTTCACGAGAAGGAAATTTCCGAGGACAAGATTGTAGTTTATGATTTATTAGTCACAAAAAAAGCGTAACAAATAAACATCTGTTTAAAATTTCAAAAAAAAATCATTATTAAAAGTTTTAAGTAAGCATTTCTTTTGTTTAACATTTTTATTTACAATGATCGGTTACGATTAGTAGGAAACTTAAAATTATATCACATAAAAAAGCAATCCCACTGAAATTTCACAAAAATTATATACTAGTACTATATAGAAATTCTGAGAGTAGAACGTAGTGCAGACACACGGTAGTTTTGAAGAACTGTTCTATCAGTAGTATAGAAAAAAAAACAGTAACAAGAATCATACAGCAGATCGATGAAACATTTAAAAAAGAAAAAATAGACCAAAACAAATAATAAAATGAAAGAGAAAATAGAAACAGAGAGGAAGGAAATGAAGGATTGGTTAATGCACAACACTCAGCTGGTGTAATTACACTGTAGAGTTAGTAAGGTCCAGAACTTGTAGCCTCTTAAGTCTTCTAAAATCCTCACCAGTATCTAGAAGATTTACGACCGTAGAAGTTAACGTAGTCATTTAGCCGAAGTTCATATTTCAAACTGAAACGTTTTACTTCTTCCTCGACGTAGCAAAAACGCAAATATTCGTGGCTTTCCCTGTTTTCATCAAACCACGGCTCCTCAGATAAACACCTAGCTAGTTTGTTCTGAAACCGCTGTACATTTGATTTGCATACCGTGCTCCATAGCTGGACGCCATATGTTCACATTGGTTTCAAAATTATTCATTATAGAAGTGCTTAATAGATTAAGAATCCAGACCTCCTGCCCAGCAACCAGTACGTTTCCTTGAACTTAATGTTAAGAAGCTTTCTCTTCTCTCTTACATGAACCTTTCACGTCAAACGACGTGAACTCCTGGTGAAGTTCAAGGTACCTTGCATTTTCATTATGCGGGATTAAAATACCATCAAGGCGGACCCGTGGGTAGTTTCCTTTAGTCATGGCGAATATCATATTGCTCGAATTAGCTTGATTAATCGTTACTTTCCATGTACCCAGACACCTGCTGATTTGATTTAAGTTAGCATTTGAAGTGAATTTTTTATAATGTTAAATGATATAAAGATGATTAAAATTTAATATATCTAATGATTTTTTATAAGCTTTTATTTAACTTGCTTTAGTTATAATCAAATCTTGCAACTGCTATATCTTTTGATCTATCGCGTGAAAATGAATGAAATTTGGTAGACGTATGTAACTTCGATGACAATACAGCACTACAGGTGTCGGAATTTGATATGATTCACACCCATGCCACCACGCGCTACCCCTACGCTAAATTCATTCATTTAGTTGAAAATGATCATTTCTCATGAACTGTCGTATGAAAATGATTGAAATTTGGTAAACGTATGTAACTTCGATGTGTAAGAATAAATATTTTTACTTTTTAGTCATAATAAACAAACAAACATGAACAAACAATAATATTCAGATATAAATATTATTAAGAATATTTTTTTTGGATGTAAAAAGTTTATTGTTCATTAAGACTAAAAAGTAAAAAATTTAAAAAAATACAAAAAAAATTACAAAAATATATTTGATTACATATAAAAAATTATTTTTTAAAAAAGTTTTTATTTAACTAATATTAATATTAACATTAATAAAAAAAAGGAAACAAATTAGAAAAACCCTCTAAAGAATATAAAAAAAGGTTTAAATCAAATTGAGAATTTTAAACAAAAAAATATAATATATTAACTAATATAAAAATGCACTAAAAAGTAAAAAATAAATTATATAAATATCTAATAAATAACCAATACATAAAAAATAAATAAGTGTCATAATTATTAAATTTTACAATTAAAAATAATGAAAATATTTAGTTAAATAAAAGCGTGGAGCAGTTTTTATAACAATCTTTTAGAATAAGTATTTATAGACATTTGCTGTATTTTAAAATATATTTTTTGTTTAATGAGGTTGTTTTAGTATATGTATATACTTTATTTATCGGTAATATAATAACTAAAGTTTTAATTCTTTGATGGTTCAAATTTGCACCGAGATGACCTTTAAGGGTTAATAAGATTAAAAATAAAAATTAAATTTAGAAATCTTGCACAAAGTTATTACATTTTGACAGTAATCTGACAAATTATTAATTATTATAATTGTAATCGTAATTATGAATTCATTAAATAAAAACTCATAATTAATTAAAATGAAACTTTTAACGGAAAGAGTGCGTTCAGTTTGGCTTAGATTACAAGCAGAATTCGAAGATGAACTTCAACTATGTGAGAACACGTACAAAGAAAGCGAGTGGGTGAATTTTCCCAGATTGTTACTTGTAGCTAGTCAGTCTCAACTGGAGAGGTTCCAGCAGAACTTTCCGCCTCCTCGAGTCGTTATTGAAAATGAAAATGAAGATTAATTGTTGTAAAAATAAATGTTGTGTTGTTTTAAATAAATTATAATAACTGCGCCACGCTTTTATTTAACTAAATATTTTCATTACTTTTAATTGTTGTAAAAATATTGTGTTGTTTTAAATAAATTATAAAAACTGCGCCACGCTTTTATTTAACTAAATATTTTCATTACTTTTAATTGTAAAATTTAATAATTATTATATTTATTTATTTTTTATTTATTAGATATTTATATAACTTATTTTTTACGTTTTAGTGCATTTTTATATTTGTTAATATATTATATTTTTTTGTTTAAAATTCTCAATTTGATTTAATTCTTATTTTTTACTTTTTAGAGGGTTTTTCTAATTTGTTTCCTTTTTTATTAATGTTAATATTAATATTAGTTAAATAAACGCTTTTTTAAAAAATAATTTTTTATATGTAATCAAATATATTTTTGTAATTTTTTTTGTTGCTTTGTATTTTTTTTATTTTATAAATAAAAATACCATTTAAAGTTAAAATTCTACTAATTAAAACTTTTAAACGTGATTAATAACCATGAAAATTGTAACTTATTTTTTTTTTACATTTTATAGACTTTTTTCAAAGAAGTTTTATCTATAAATATGTTTCATACTTTTTTTAATAATTAATAGATAAATGAGAGCCAAATAACAGCAACGGAAATGAAGTCGAAATAGGAGATTACCATATGTATGTGATAATAACCTCAAAATTATTGCATTTCTCAAAAAAGTTGACATATACAGTGTTATTTATAATTATAATTAGTACCGATTTTTGAAAACTTAACGAAGAATATTTTAGTTTTTGCTTTTTTAAAATTTAATGATATTGTTGAAAAATACTGTTTTTGTATGGTAGTTTTTAAATTTGTTTTATTTTTTCCTTAAATGTTTTTGAAAATAAACGACTTATAAATGAAATAAAAATTAGTTAACATAAAATCTATGGAAATTATTTTATGTTTTTTTTTTTTTTTGACGACAAATATACGGTTGAAATTTTAATCCACTAATCTTAATTAAACAGTTATTTTATAAGGATTAATTAATTTAGAGCGACATGTAAGACAATGTAAAATAGAGTGCAAGACAATGTACAACGTAGTTTACTTATCGTTAAAACTACACTTTTTTATCTAAGACTTCAACAAACATTATTATTAAAATTATGTTTGAGCGTATATTCAATTCATTATAAATGTACAAGTATATTGTGTTTCTTTATTTTATTGTATTACATCCATATATTGTGAAATTTTACAATAAACTCTTAAAACGCCTAACCAAAGTAATTTTATTTTATTATTTACTATTCTGAAATTCTTATATTCGTATATATAAAAAAATGTGTGTTAAAAAAATGTGTGCGGGTGTGTATCTACACACCCGCACGCGCGCGAATATATACATATAAACGCACACCCACGGTTAGTAAACGCAAACACTTGCACATATAAAGTTCAGTGAAGTAATAAAATTTAAAAAAAAAATGTAAATCAAATATTTAAAAATTTATTTTCATTCATCGTATAAGATTTTTATTTTTTTTGGATTTATGCCAGTTACTCTCGTACACATTAGGTATTCTATAATAGAATATTGAATACAACGACGGAATATGAATTTCAATATTATACATCAGATTCTTGAAATTCCAATCCCTATATCTACTGGCCATCTACTAGTATTACCGTACTATAACTTATTACAAAATAAAAGATTCCTAGACCAAAAACAAAATTATTAAAATAATATCATAATACTCTTAGTAATGCTGTTATCATTACTATATTATTTTGATTATATTATATGTATATAAAATTACATTAAAATATTAATCGACTTTCAATTAAAATTTTATTACACGAATGCCCAAAAAGGAGTTTAATTTATTAAGGTGTATGTATGTTTGTTTCAATATAGCATCTCAACGGCTGAACCGATTTAGATGTATGATCACGCGTTGGAATCCTTACGTTACCGGGTATGCCATAGGCTACATGTATATATGTAGTAATGGAGATTTGCCGGTTGAAGTACAAACGTTAATAAATTGAATTAATAAACTGTAAATTGTGAGTCTCTATCACTGTGTGAGCTGAGTTTGAAATTGAATGATTCAAATTAATCGGGTGAATAATTTTACACAAATAATAATATAATTAAATTTACTTTAAATAAAAATAATGCTAAATTTAAAAAAAAATATTCTGTTTATGGGCTTCCCTTGATGACTGCGTGTGAGACTAGAAAGATGAGGTATGCGAGCACCTCGTGGGAGGCTAGACTAACCATCACCATCAACCTATAACAAACGGAGTGGCCTTACGGCGCTGTTTTGGGAGGTGTAATGAGATGCTCTTTAATATCTCTCCAAACAATCGTCCGATTTTCAAAATTCATACGTGGTAGTTGTTAATAGGTTCAAGGCTAACTTTTGTATGCTTCAGGTACACTCTCGATACAACAGTTCACGGTTATTCGATAATGTTGTTACATCTTTGCAACCAATCTTCCGATTTTCGTAATTCAAATTAGGTATTTGCTAGTATAATACAAAATCATTATTGAACCAAACCAGAACAAAAATTAACTGATATATTCAGTAATGGACCTTATTTACTTTCATATCAAAAGAAAATAACATACGGACATTACTTATTACACGAAAAAGGAGTGTAATGTATTTAAGGAGTATGTATGTATGTTCCTCCGTAGCAGCTCAAATACTATATAGAAAATTGTCACCCTCACGATCTTTAATTATCCTACATTATCAGCAATGTGTTTTTCAGGAGACGTGTTTTTTAATTTTTAATATTTATCTCTTGTTTATGAAATAAAGAGGTTATGCATTTCAATGTTTTACTTTTAACTGTTTGAGAAAAATTAAAACAAAATCTTTTGTTTAAATACAACGATCGACGGATCGACGGCTTACCACCGTCGATCCTTTAACAAAAATAGCCCCCTCAAAGAAAAAAAAATAATTCGATATACAACCGTTCTTTAATAAAATGCATTTGAGTAAAAACCTATAGCTTTCAGATTCTTATCTCCAAGCTCCTTATATTAACAAAAATAAAAGATATTCATACCAATCCCTTTTTTCGAATAAATTCTTCTACAAAGTAAAAACCTCAATGATGTTTTAGTTTTTAGCTGGCTACATATTCTGAACTACTTTGGCGATTTTATAAAATTATTTACTAAGTTTTAAATACTACAATATCTAAATCGTTTTTATTTATTTTTTTCAAACATACTTTTGGGATCAATAAAACAGTATTGTTAATTTAAGGCAATGCTATGGATGCGAAGGCCCTAATAATGCTGTAAAAACTCTTCGATCGCCAAACAGCATCCTCCAGTAGTAACCTCTGTCATTATTATGAACGAAAAATAAATATTTAAACCATTTTTTATTAAAACTACAAGGGCAAATAAAAAGTTCAAGTGAAAAATGTAGGATACTCACATTAATAATTTTCAAAAAGTTCTGATTTTCGTGATCAGTAATATTTTCATGATTTTAATGATGTTTGGATGTCCTTACCCTCTCAATATCTCTAGCTACCTTTAAATAAATTAAACTTTAAATATTGCATGATTTGAACTGTTTATTTTTCAAAAATGGTTATAATTCAGGCGGGTAATTATTTATCAAGTTCTCTTAGATACCGGTTACCCCAGTCCTTTCAATTTTGAATATCCTTAATCGGCCTTCTTCAGCGGTGTCAGAAATGGGTCATCATGACCTCCCCAACCCTTCTTCAGTTAATTTAAGTCATAATTTTGCTACACTCAAACCAATGTTTTTAAAAAATTGTGTTTTGGGGTAGATTAATTACTCATTAATGGTTAAATTGGTCTAAGCCCTGCACAGAGGAGGACACCCGCCATGTGATGATCCACCACCACCTCCGTTCCTAGTCCTGATAGGCTTACAGTCTAGAATCCTGACTAGTCCTGATAGGGTCCTGATAGTCCCGGCTAGGGTCATCTTCCAGACCCTCAATACCGGATTACATATTTCAGTCATCAGTAAGGCTTATCAGTAAGGCACCGATGCAAATGCCTAGAAAGACATTTCCGTTGATGTTAAAACCATCAACTAACAAAAGATATTTTTCAAACTCATCTAAACTGAATCAAAAAACTGACAACCGTTAAAAATTTACAAATTAAGCTATAGCAAAACATTATTCTCACCCTCAAAAATTGTTCGCAACATCGCAATTTTGACCTACAATACTAAAGCAACTAAAATTACGAAACAAGCCACGAACATACTGTGGACAATTGCCGAATGCGCCTACTCTGGCGGGAAAGCATCCAAACGGGTCCCTAGCAATTCAGGCTACTATTTTATACTAAACAACCGCTGCAGTCCTTTCGATCGCCAAAAACCTTAAAAATCTTTCAACAATGCACCACTCATCTCTAACTTTCCAATTAGCCTCAAGCTCCCTCAAGTACCCTCAAGCTCCCTGACCACCTCTGCACACCTAAAGCCATATTTTGAACAGACGAACAGCACATGATAAGCATCATCCGATACTAAGCATTGAGGACACTGACTTGACTCAATCAAGCGAAATTAAGCCTGTCTCGAAATTCGCCATGCCCAAAAGGAACTAAGTCACATACCGGTTCGGGGAAATTCGGAGGCGACTCTCAACGCCCTTACGTCTGGAAAGAGACCATGCGTATGCTGCCCGTCTGCCGTCTCATCCCACCTGTCCTCCCAAATACAAAATCATTCCTCCTCTAGTTCCTGAAAACGTTGTGCAGGCTCCCGACTTCTTCGTATCATAAAATTACTTGCGTTCCGACGCAAAGAACGTCAGTTGGTTTAATATCTACTGTAATTAGAACGGCCTCAAGTGAAATAGTCCTGTAGGGACTATCATATAATATTAAAATTTACAGCAGTATTTATTACTCAGTAAATACTTATAAAAACCTATGCTAGGTGTAAAACTAAACTTTTTTTCATGTCTTGCTCAAAATACTGTAGTTTTATATTTTATTCTTTAAAAAAAACTTATCTTAAAATTTCAAACAGTTTTTTATGATTTCTTTTAATTTTTTATGGTAAATCCTCACTTTTATAAAATAAAAATAATTTTTTCTAATAATTTATTTTGTGAGGCAATATTTAATTCCTCTGTGGTTAAGCATCATTAATGGGGTGAAGGAATTTTGTGTAATTCACCCAAAAAAGGAATAATAGTACGTACAATTAAAATAACTCAATCGAAATCCAATTTAATCACTCAAAAAGCATTATTTAAATATATTTAAAATTAAAATAAATAAAGATGACAACACAGTTGTAGGACTATCCCGTCACGCGGCTTTTTTTATGCACGGCTTACACAAAGATAGACATACAATTAAAAATATGTATCATTTTAGTTAAATATAATATTTTTTATTTAATTCAATGATTCCAGCTAAAGTGGCGTTACAACATAGCAGACGATTGCAGCATCTGTACTTCAGTACAGCACCTGAGAAATACCGAACACAGTCACGTACATACGAACATCCGGAAGATTTCGATCCTGTTTTTTGGGTTCCTTAGGTGTCAAAACGTAAATATCCGGTGAAAACCGCATACGCCAAAATTGGACCGATTTACTTCTAAAGCTATAGCTCTGCTATAGTGGTAGACAGGAAAGTAAAAATATTGCCGCGTGTTTGCGGATTCAACAAAGGCTATTGAAAGATAACATGCGTACAAGTTTCTTATAAATACTCTGTTATTACTGTTAACTAACTTATATGATACAAAATAGAATTTCAAATGAAATACTAGATTAATTTAATTACGATTAAATATAAATACCAAAATACAATTCCAATTTACTAAAAACTTTGTAATAAATAATAAAACTAATATTGAATTAACACTAAGATAACAATCGAAAAATCAACAATTCATACAATTCAGTTTACGCAAATACTACTTACTTTTACTCTACAAAATAACTACCCTACATTTTATAAATTAATAAAATAATAACATTTCCACTGCTGTTAACAAAAATGTTTTCCTGTCTTCTATGTACTCATAGGACAAATTTGCTAGAGTTTACATTTTTTAAATGTAATATAGGGTTGTTAAATATTAATGAATTAATTATGCAATATATTGAGTACAACTGCAAAAAAGATCAAAATGTTCAGTAAAAACAATTTGGGTCAAATTTAACCCCCTTA